>NW_023416401.1:604043-814457 GCF_014108235.1 Myotis myotis | reverse complement strand
GAGAGAGAGAGAAAGAGAGAGAAGAAAGAGAGAGAGAGAGAAGAGAGAGAGAGAGGAGAGAGGGAAGAGAGAGAGAGAGAGAGAGAGAGAGAGAGAAAGAGAGAGAGAAGAGAGATTTTTGCTTTTCCTAAGCTGAGTCCCTTCAAACCTGAACAGAGTCCAGGCAGCCTGAGGTAGGGGCTAAGCCAGCCTAGGTGGGAGGTGGGAGGTGGGAGGTGGGAGGTGGGAGGTGGGAGGTGGGAGGGGGAGGGGGAGGGGGGAGGGGGAGGTGAGACGGGAAGTTGGGAGGGGGAGGGGGAGGGGTGCTGCACTGGCCTCACTGGTCCTGGCTGTCCACATGGGGCAAGCATCCGCCCCTCCCTTGGGCACAGGCCCCGGGCTGCCCTCTGAGTGGCAGGTTAACTGCCAGTGAGAGACATCCCCTCCGGCCCAGGTCAGCACAGAGCCTTGCTTTAAGACATTGCTCCGTCCCGGAATCACCAGGACACCTGGAGGACAGATGGGGGGCGGGCGGCGGATTTCCAAACCCCCAGGAACAGGCCCGGCCAGCCCTGCCCACACTCCACCGCTGCTGGCCAGCATGCCCCTGCGTCCGCGGCCAGGACGCCCACACCTGGAGCCAGAGAGAGGCCTCAGGGCGCCGTGAGCTACAGCTCGGTGTGTGCCCCCGGGTCCCCGAGAGAGGAATCGCTGAATCCCAGCTCGACACCATGAGTCTTCCCAGAAGTCAAAGGGGCAGGGAGCTGCTCTGGTGCCTCTGCTGGGACCCGGGACAGACGGGGGGGGGGGGGGGGGGGGGGCGCCAGTGGGAAATGTCAATCTCTCCATCCCGAAGGTGCAAGACAAGACCCGCGATGAGCTCGGGGCGACCGCTGTGACGCAACAGACCCACGTTTCATGGCCACGGACCTTGGTGGTCGTCACACACGCGGTGCCCTCGAGGCCTCTCTCTGGCTCCAGGCGTGGGCGCTCTGGCCACACGCAGCTCACATTTGCCAACCAGACTCGACACGCGAAGCCGATGTGTCACCCCTGCTCCTGGGAGGTCTGAGGTTCCACGGAAGATGTTACTCTGCCGTCTGGAGACCCAGCCATGGCCCTGGCCGTGACGCTGATGGAAACGAACTCCACGTGTGAGAGACTTTTCTGTGTCAAGGTTGTGTTATTGTTACTGTTACTATAACCAGTGCATATTTTCATCTTAATAATGAGGCAAGACCAATGCTTTCCTCTATTCCCAGAAAGCGCTGAGGGGCTGAGGCAGCCAGGCTGCTCTGGGGCCGTCGCAGATTTGACATCTCGAGCGGCTTTGTACGCAGCAGGCACAGCCACGCTCCTTTCCAGAGCGGCTGGCAACGGTCGCGCTCCTCGCCAGGGCCGGGCGCCTGTCAGTCCTATGATGCCCGGTACGCGGCGACTGCTTTATGGAGGCAGATTGCAGCTGGAGGCTGGGTCACGTTTCTGAAGAGCCACATCTCCTGGACTTAGAATCCTTCGAAAATTAGAATGTCTCTGGGTTGCAGAATATCGTGCCTTAAAACCAGGGCTGGACTGCATAGAAGTCGCTCTTCATCCCTGTTAGCCCAGGGGTCCCCGCCCCTCCCTGCCGAGCTGTCTGTGTTGTAGCTTAATTTCCCTCCCGAGATTTCGGAATTTCTTTTTACTTCAGTTTTAATAGTAAAGCTACAGCAGAGTCGGGGTCCAGAACCAGCATCCTGAGCACTTACATGAATGCGTGGCTAGCGGTGATGACCTGGGAAATCCTATTGATTGTTTGGCTTCAGAAATTATTTTTAAAAATAGAGGCAATGATGGCATAGCCATTAGCCACTGGGCAGCTTGAAGCTCTGCGGTCCCAGGCCCTGGGGGATAGGAACCGGGCTCAAGAGGACTCCGGGGGAGGCCACGGAGGCCGGAAGGACTGGGCCCGGGCAGCGAGGGGTGTGGAACGCGGAGGAATCCCACGAAGAGCGAGGAGCCCGAGGCAGGGCTGTAGACGGTCCTTCGAAGGCTGATTGGGGGGGGGGGGGGGCAGGGGACAGAAAAGACGGACGTTCTCTGACAGCCTCTCCCTCCACCTCTGCCTTCCTTTCGTTACAATCAAGAGGCAGAGAAATGCAGGAAGCGGTGACATGCGGGGCTGTGGGGTCACAGAGACGTGGACCAAGTCTGGTTGTGTTTTTATTAGCGGCCGTGGGCACTGGGCAGGTCACGGCCCCTCCAGGTCTCCGTGCTGTCTTCAGTCACGTTGAGGTGACAGCGGTAGGTACCGGGTGAGACCAAGCGAGTCATGGCTTGGCACAGACCAAGCACTCAGTTGGGCTCTTCTCACCCACAGGGCCCTGCTCCCGGCGAAGCCACCCCTGCAGTGAGCGGAGTGACCCTGAGGGCAGGGCGTGGGCCGGCCCCGTGGGAATGCTGAGCCGAGAGCCCCTGGCTGCGTGTTTTTCACCGTCACCTCGTCGCATGGTTCTCCGGATGTGTGTGTTCTCGTCCTCCGGCATCATGGTGTCTGAGCAGCCGGCAGAGCTTCCCGGGAGAAGAAGAAGGAAAGTTTAGGGGGGGAGGGGGGAGATGGGCGGGGAGGTGCAAGACCAGCTTTCAAACATGCTGCTCTTTGTGGAGCAGCTCAGTCATCATGGCCTTGGCGCTGGGCCCTGGCTCGTAGCCTCGTCGGCCCGACGTTACGGCCGGGGAACGGATTCCAGCGCCTGGACGCCGCGCTGGCTGGGCGGAGCTCGCGGATGTTCCGGGAAAGGGCATTTGACACCATTAATCACGCTGCCATAGGTCAGGCCTGGCGGCCACCTGGTTCCAATCAGCGGGCCAGCGGAGAGCAGAGCTGGGAGCTGGCTCCTCGCAGCAGCTCCCCCTCCGGCCTCCCGTGGGCACCGCACGCTGGCGACCCTGCTCCCGTCTGCCCAGGGCCGAGTCTGGAGGATTCACGTGCCTGCGCGGCTCTCCCTGGGCGACAGCCTGCATGGCACCAGTCAGGTCATGCCCAGCCCGTGGCCGCAGGCGGCGCAAAGCCTGATCCCATATGTTGCTTAATTTGCTGGGTTTTTTTTAAATATATTTTTATTGATTTCTGAGAGGAAGAAAGAGGGAGAGAGAGAGAGAGAAACATCCATGATGAGAGAGAATCATGGATCGGCTGCCTCCTGCACGCCCCACACTGGGGATTGAGCCCACAACTCAGGCATGTGGCCCGACCAGGAATTGAACTGTGACTTCCTGGTTCATAGGTCAATGCTCAACCACGGAACCATGCCAGTTGGGCTTAATTTGCAGTTTTGATAGGCCTCCACCCTGATTCCTTTGCAACCTGTTCCTGGGCCCTGCCCACATTGTAGGCAGACATGGAAATTAGGGGAGCAGTGTCCCCCCACAGAACGCTGCTGTCTGTGCTCACCTCGGCGGAGAGGGGTGCCTGGACGCCGCAGGGGATTCTCCACATGGAGCTGGGAACAGCTGGTCTCAGGAGTGGGCAGAGGAGGTGGGGTGCAGGCGCCATCAACCCCGCGGCTCCCAGCACGCAGGGGCTGCCTGGCCTGTCACCAGATAGGTGTCTTTGTTTTGTTCCTCCTTCTCAAGTCCATCTGGATCGACTAATAGGGCACCAAACCTTCGTCAGGGATGGTTGGCTCCCTGCTGCATTACTCTCACTTCATATTTGACAAAGGAGACAAGAGCGTTCAATGGAGTCAAGACCGTCTCTTCAATTAATGATGCTGGGCAAATTGGACAGATAAATGCAAAAAAATGAACTAGACCACCAACTTACACCACACACAAGGATAGACGCAAAATGGATAAAAGATCTAAATGTAAGACAGGAAACCATGAAAATCCTACAAGACTCCATTGGCAGCAAAATCTCAGACATCACTTGTAGCAAAATGTTTACAGATACATCTTCCAGGGCAAAGGAAATGAAGGAGAAAATAAACAAGTGGGACTACATCCAAGTAAGAAGCTCCTGCCCAGCAGAAGAAACCATCAGCAAAACGAAAAGGGAGCCCACTGCATGGGAGAACATATTGCCAATGATACATCTGATAAAAGGTTAGTTTCCCAAATATATAGGGAGCTCATGCAACTTAACAAAAGGAAGACAAACAATCCAATTAAAAAATGGGCAAAGGACCTGAATAAACACTTCTCCAAAGAGGACATTCAGAAAGCCAAGAGACATATGAAAACATGCTCCAAGTCACTGATCAGCAGAGAGATGCAAATCAAAACGACAATGAGGTACCATCTCACCCCTGTCAGACTGGCTGTCATCAACAAATCAACAAACGACAAGTGCTGGCGAGGATGTGGAGAAAAGGGAACACTAGTGCACTGCTGGTGGGAATGCAGACTGGTGCAGCCACTATGGAAGACAGTATGGAGTTTCCTCAAAAAATTAAATACAGAACTTCCATCTGACCCAGGGATCCCACTTCTAGGAATATATCCCAGGAAACCAGAAACACCAATCAGAAAGGATATATACATCCCTATGTTCATAGCAGCACAATTTACAATAGCTAAGGACAGGAAACAGCCCACAGGCCCATCAGCAGATGAGTGGATTAAAAAGCTGGGGCACATTTACACCATGGAATACGATGCCGCAGTAAAAAATAAGGATCTCTTACCGTTTGCAACAGCATGGAGGGAGCTGGAGAGCATCGTGCAAAGCGAAACAAGCCAGCCTGAGAAAGACAAGTATCGCCTGGTCTCACTCACATGTGGAGTCTAACGGGTGTTCTTACCAGTTCCTGTCTCGGGTAAGCTGGGCTCAGCTGTGTCTCTGGATTTCCCTGTCTCTCCAGATCTCAGGGTGGAAGTTTGCCTCCAGTTTTCTGATGAGAAAGAGAAATATCATTGGTTTCCTTTCCCCCAGCTTTTTCTTGTTGTAATGATGGTAGGGACAACTCCCAAGGTTTCGACATGTCGGATCCTGAACCAGAAATAACAAAATGCTTCGATGAATAGCTGTTGATCCAGTAAATAAAAGTAGAAAAGACATCTCAAATCGGCCTCAAAGGTTAACTTTTCTATGGCAGCCGCAGACAGGACTGAAGAACCACGGCCACCAGATGGCAGGGAAAGACCTCAGAGGCAAACAAGGGCAGGGCCAAGCAGCTTGGAGTCGTGCACTTTTTACACTTTCACACCTGAAAGGACTCAGGTACGTGATGGTGTTAAAGTGTGATTTCAACCCCGACATCTTAGTCATCAGCTTCCCATGCCCAGGAAGTACTCTACCCTCATCACCACACCGTTCTTCAGCACCTACTCTGTGCTGATCGGTGCTCACCAAGCATGTGTCCAATAAGCTGAGCGGCCAGACCACCAGCTGGAGATGAAGGTATGAATTAAAAGATAATGGCCTGGCCAGTGTGGCTCAGTGGCTGAGCATCGACCCATGAACCGGGAGGTCACAGTTCTATTCCCGGTCAGGGCACACGCTCGGGCTGTGGGCTCGATCCCCAGTGTGGGGCGTGCAGGAGGCAGCTGATCCATGTTTCTCTCTCATCATTGATGTTTCTCTCTCTCTCCCTCTCCCTTCCTCTCTGAAATCCTGAAGCCTTTGTGCATTGTGGTGAGTTGGATTCAAGTTAACAGAACAAACCAGAGCTAAGTGGGCCAAGGCCCAGGGTAGGACTTCAAGAACCAGAGACACGGAGGCCTCCAGCGGGAGTCGGTAAGTGGGGGGGTTGTCTGGGGACCCAGGCAGGCATCCGTGAGGTCCCTTGTGAGGTCAAATGAGGCGCAGGGAAGAGTGCACACTACAGGTCCTGCAACTCTGACATCTCATGACTGTGTTCTCTTCCCAGGCAGCAGCTTGCCCATTAGGACCTGCTGGGTTCCAGCAGCCCTTGAACTCCAGCCTCCGACCGGCCAAAGCCATTGTTCAGAGGAGGAGGTGAGAGGACGTACCTTCTCTCTGTGGGAGGCAGGCTTGCGCCTCGATGCCCCGCCTGTTTGCACCTGCTCTCGCGACGTCTGCTTGGACGGGAGCTTCGCTGGTGATCGGTAAGTCCTTCTGCTCCCCACCTGGGACCGTCTTCTCAGCCTCGGCTTCTCTGTGGTCTTTGACCAAGGTCATTGCATCCTCTCCCTGTTGGGTAGGGTAGGCCGCTGGCCTGACGCCCGAGGTGGCTGTTTCTCCTCTATCCTTCCTTGACCAGCGCACATGGACACTTAGTCTTCATCGTCAACGGATGGCTGCTTACCCTCAGCCTTTCCCTGGGCCCACGCCCATGTGAGATTTCCTGCTCGTTAACTAAGACTCATCATCCTGGAAAGAAAAGGAAAAAGGGGGGGTGCTCATTATCCTGTTATCTAACCATTTGGGCCAAAATCTAAATTGACCAGACCTTCTCCCTTTATTCTTTTCTACAATTCTCCTATAGGGGCCTTGTCATAATGTAGAGACGTTCATTATAATGCAAGTGTATGGACCTGCATGTGTGTTTAAAAACCATGTGTCTCCTGACTAGTCTGCAGTAACATGGTCAGAAGAACCCTGTAGTCCCAGCACCCACCACAGCGACTGGGCCCGCAGACTCAATGGCCATGTGTTGTTGAGGTTGGACCGTGTCAGCACACAGGCCCCTGACTCCCTCACCTGAACGGGTGGCTACTGTCCTGGCCTCTCCCCGCCTGGCGCCCGGCTCCTCCCGCCCGGCCGGTTCCACTAACCCTTTCAACACCCGTGCCACAGCCTGCGTTTAAACCACAGCTGCAGCACCAGAGGCAAGAACCACAACACAAAACTAAATAAACGCTTTTTTAACAGAAACGGGAGAAATTGGGAAGAGAATCATTTTCAACCACCAAGTCCTTTCCATTCCTCCCAAATGTAGCCCGTCCGGAGCCCAGGACCCGCCTGGACGGGGTGTGGACCACCAGAGCCGGAAAGAAGAGGGAAAGTCCCAAATCCCAGTCTTCCCAGAAAAGGAGCCCAGCTCTGCACAGCCTTTCCCATGGGATCCCGGGAACGAGGCTCCTCTGCCCTCCTGCCCGGGTAGCTCCTTATTCCCTGGGCGTCTCCGGGGTCTGAGGAAGCACGTGCACCCGCACAGGCCCCAGCACACGACGCCCCGCGGCCCCGTGATTGCCAAGGGCCCGGGGCTGGCAGTGGGCCCATCGCCTCCTCAAACCCCTCCTGCTTCTCAGGAACAGACACCCCCTCCCCCTGCTTCTAGGGTCGGGTGCGAACCCCAGACCAACTTCACCGACAGCAGCCGGGTCCTGTGACCAGCAATGACCCTGCCTGCCTGGCCACTGACATCAGGTCAGCTTGTGCCCACGGCCCCCAGCCAAGACCAGGCCCCCCAGTAAGAGACTCCCCACTTCTCATGCCTTGAGAACCTCTGAGTCCAACTGGTACAGAGACTATCTTAGCTTTTTAGATGATACTGTTTTTATTTTAACTAATGGTGTTTACCAACTGTTTCCCCTCAATTTCAATGTTTTTAATTTATCTTTACTGTTGATAGTATTATGGATGTCCCCTTTTTCCCCATTAAGCCCCTCCACCCGACACCTGCCCCCCACTCCCACCCCGGCCTTCTCCACAGTACTGCGTCCACGGGCTAAGCATATATGCACATAAGTTCTTTGGTTAATCTTTCCCCACCCACCCTCCCCGCCTTCCCCCTGAGATTCCTCAGTCTGTTCCATGCTTCTGTGTCTCCGGATCTATTTTGTTCATCCATTTATTTTGTTCATTTGATTCCATGTGGGAGTGAGGTCATGGATACTTGCTTTTCTCTGACTGGCTTATTTCACTTTGCATAATGCTCTCCAGGTCCCTCCAGGCTGTGGCAGAGGGTGAGAGAGCCGTCTTCTTCTCAGCTGCGTGGTATTCCAGGCAGATGTCCGCAGCTTTCTTATCCGCTCGTCTGCTGATGGGCACGTGGGCTGTTTCTGGACCTTAACCGACAGGCGGCAGTTTAAACCCAGCTATTCCGCCCGGTTGCCTCACGAAGTGAAACGAGGGGGGAGCACAGACCCAGGCCTCGGTCCCGCTGGCCCCGTTTCAGGCGTCGGGCCGGCGGCAAAGGGCCACTGTGCTGAGCAGCGCCAGGAATGTGGCCGTCACAGGAGGTTCTCGGCCACGCCGGGCCGCTCCAGGCCTTGCCGGCTTGTGTCTCCGTTGGTGTCAATCGCACGCCACGCCTGCAGCTGGTGCGTCTGCGGCTGCCGGGGCGTGAACAGCACGCGTGTGCTGTGTGCATCTCCACTTTGCACTGTGAAAGGACCTTCTTCCCGAAGAGAGTGGGCCCAACAGAAGCCTCTGCCCTGGGGACCACGTGGGCCTCCGGTGGGTTTGCAGTGTTGCCGTTTGAGACGAAGCGGAGCTTACGGGGGTTTGGCGAGTTACAGGATCCCCTGTGGTTTTTAACTGCATTCCCAAAGGGCCCGCCGTGGCTCGTGCCGACCGATGCCACTGGCCTTGCCCGTGGAGCCCGGGTCCCGGGATAGTTCCCTGCCTCCCCTCGGCCCAGCCACCGCTCCGCCCCTGCTTTAACTCCTCGGCAGCATCGTGGGGTGCTCACAGCCCAGCGCCCCTCGGGCTCTGGGGGTCGAGGAGGACTAGCCAGGGGCCCCCTCGCAGAGTCTGCGATTGACGGGGGGCTGTGCTGGGACACGTAGACCCAGATCTCAGTCAGTCGCCGGCGGTGGCCAGCGCGTGGTAACTCACAGAAACACCACAGCAGGTTAGCGGCTCATATGCGCCAGCATCGCTGAGCAAAGGGCGGGCCAGTGAATGGTGCCCGGGAGAGGCCGGTGTTAACGACGGACTGATGGATGGGGGTCAAGGGGAGGTCAGGGGAGGTCAGGGGAGGGTGGAGACAGGAGAGGCTGTGGGCCAAGAGGGTGCACCTGCGGAGAAAACGCCCCACCATGAAGGCCAGCAGGTCAGGGGCGAGGGCTGGGGAGGTGGAGGCACAGGAGAGAAGACAGAGGAGGCAAACTGGAGGCCAGTGGAAGACCCACAAAGTCTGTAGCTTCACATTCTATAGAAATGAAGGAAGCTGGAACCCTGTGCTGTCTGGGCCCCTGGGGACGTTGCGCCCCCTGGTGGAGAGCACAGCCGCGTCCAGCGGGCGAGGATGGAGATGGGCCCTGGAGGAGCAAGGACTGCCCTGTGCAGAGCAACACCATCAGGAAGAGGATGAGGAGGGAGAGCTGCGTCCCCACAGCACAGCTAAGGACTGGGCCGGGCGGGCGGGAGGGAGGGAGGGCGGGAGGGCCTGGCCCAGCCCGAGCGTGACGTGCTCTTCCACCGGGAAGGGCCTGTGCTCTGAGCCCGGACCTCAGGGCGGGGTGTGGAGTGAGGGTGCCCGCGGGGCCTGGGCACCCCCGCCTGCTGGGCCCGGCGGCTCCGTTCTGTCTGGTTGTGTATCAGGTTCCACAGACCGGGATGGAGACACCGGCTTTGCTGTAATTGCCTCGGCCTTTGCTCTGAGCTCCTCTTTGACTGTGAAGCCTGCCGTGGGCCTTAGAAGTGGAAATGGGGGGGGGGGACGCAGCGGAAGGAGAGTGAGGGGAGGGGGAGGGAGGCGCGAGCCCACCGCGGCCCGCGGGGCGCAGAGCGAGACTGGCTGTCTCCTCCCCCAGCCACAGAGCCTTCCTGTGGCTCAGACTCGCTAATGAGCCGGGGGCACGGGGTCGCCGCTCGGCTGCGTGCAGGACGCTCACTGCAGGAGCGCGGTCGGAGCGCGTGCACCCCCCCGCCCCCCGCAGCGGGTGTTCCGGAAGGTTGTGCACGCACCTGCAGGACGGGCCTGTGCTCAGTCATCGGGCCTTACAGTCCCCGCCTGGAGCCCGTGGGTGGGGAGCCTGCCTCCCCGCCCCCAGGCAATCGGCCGCGGCGCCCTGGGCTGGGCAGAGTGAGCAGAGCACCGTGTGGGGGCAGGTGCGGCCAGTGCAGGGGGCTCGGGTCGCCACCTGTGGGCAGGCCCGCCCCCTGGCACACGCCCTTGGCCGGAGGTCAGCACAGCAGGCTCCCACTCCGCACACAGCCCTCCCTCCGGCCGCCCGCGAGAACCAACCGCGAGTCAGAGAGAAGCCCATTTCCCTTCTCAGGTTTTCCAGCCTGACCTGGTGCCGGAGTTCACCTCCCACCTGACTCCATCAGTCACGTCCCATCATCGGCATCAGGTGTGAGGTGAGGCGCTGGGGCTACGGGTGGGAATAAAGACGGACCGGCCGCCAACAGCTCCCCCCCTCCCCGACTCCCCCGCCCCCTCCTGCATTCCTGATGTGGAGCGGGGCCGCCTACCTCGCCCTCCCCGGCCACCCTTTGTGGACTCCGGCAAAGCTTTGCTTCTGGTTCTCCCACCAGAGAGCAGCACCCCCCCCCCACCCCCCTGCCCCTGTGTCCGTAGCCGAGGCAGCAGCCAGAATGGAGAGGATGCCAGGCTCTGGCTCACAGGGGGCTGCCTGCGCTGTCCTGGGAGGGTCCAGACCAGCCGTGGGCAAACTACGGCCCGCGGGCCAGATCCGGCCCGTTCGACTGTTCTATCCGGCCCTCGGAGCTGAAAGAGCGGAGGGTTCTCTTGCTCTCCCCTCCGTTCCTCTACCAGCAGCAGTGTTAACATGGCAACGTCGGGAAACACGGCCGCAGCTCCTTCTTCTGAGTCCAGTTTAAGAACCCATTGTGGCCCTCGAGTCAAAAAGTTTGCCCACCCCTGGTCTAGAAGGTTGTCTCTCCCCAGCTCTCCCAACAGTGACGCCCCGATGCGTCCGGCACGTGACAGTCTGTGAGGTTCTCTCAAAGCCGCCGTCCTGTCGCCTCCCCAGTCCTCAGAGGCCAGGGTTGGCGGAGACTCTTCCTCGAGTGACTCAGGATGGACAGCGTGTCCTTCTCCGACCAGGACCTGGGGGGCGGGTAGGGGGGCGGGGGGCACGGCCCACAATCGGGGCCTCCCTCTCTGAGATGCAGGGAAGCTGGCGTGGCACGTGCCTGCTGCGTGTGCGCTGCGTGTGCATGACAGGCTATTGCACTGGGGCTTCCCTTAGTTCATTTTATTTTCACCTAAACCAGCGGTTCTCCACCTTCTGGCCCTTTAAATACAGTTCCTCATGTTGTGGCCCAACCATAAAATTATCTTCGTTGCTACTTCATCACTGTCATGTTGCTACTGTGATGAATCATCATGTAAACATCTGATCTGCAGGATGGTCTTAGGCGACCCCTTTGAAAGGGCCTTTCGACCGCCAAAGGGTCGCGACCCACAGGCTGAGAACCGCTGAACACTGATTTAAGGAAAGAACTGGAGACGCGTCTCACTATGGGACGCCAGCGCCACGAGGAAAAGCAGAGCATCTCCTTGGTCCCACAGAGAAGAACAAAGGAAAGGCACGTCTGTCCCAGAAACACGAGTCCGAGCACAGGTGGTGAGAGCCAAGCTGATGCCGGCGTCTGCCGGGGCGGCCGCTTAGAGCCGCGTCCCATTCACCAAGTCTGCTGGTTGGGTCCCCGGTTGGTCAAGTACAGGAGGCAACCAATCACTGTTCCTCTCTCTCTGTCTCTCTCAATCAAGTAAAAAAACAAAAACAAAAACAAAAAACCGCACCCTTGGGTGAGGATTTTAAAATCCGTTGTCCCTGAGGCCACAGGTCTTCTTTTGACTGTTCTCAGGGACGGACAGGCCGCCTGTCCCAGAAACGGTGGTTCTGGCTGCAGGTCTCAGAGCCTGACACGAGTCGCCCTTGAGAAAGTCAGGGAATGTCTCCGGAGAAAGAAGGTTCCGAAGTAGAACCGCGTCAGAACTGAGGGACTCGGCGGGTGCCGTCCGGGCTCTGTGCCCTGACTCGGCACCTGCAGGAGGACCCCGCAGACCCCGCTTCTCAGGAGAGAGCCCTCCCAGCACCCGGCCTGGCCCTAAGCGGGGCCCCCAGAGGCACGGCCGGGATGGGGCTGCACAGCCGGGGGCCCTCTCCCTGGACAGAGGGAAGTCCAGGAGCCGAGAGCCCCGCGGGCTGTGGCAGCAAACCCTGGGCGCCACGCAGCCGGCGACGGGAAGAGGACGAGGCCCCGCGGGGAGTTCTCTGGGCGAGACTCAGTGGGTTGTGCTCTGATGGGAAACGAGAGGGTCAAGCAGGAGGCTCACGTGCTCCTCTCCCAGGCCCCCAGCGGAGCCAGCTGCCCCCACCCTGCCCCGGCCTGGACATGGACCCCGCCCGTCAGGGCAGCGCATCACCGACTCCTATTCCCACAAGACAGACGCATGTGCCTTTCACACACCAGACAGGCACATGCATTCGAAAACAGCCACTGGGCCTTCCTAGGTGCTTCCTCTCAGAGCTAAATATCCCCCGTTTCTAACCCCCCCACCCCCACACCTACAGGTGAACTTGCCCTTGGCTGCACAAACCACAACCCAGCTGTCTCCTGAAGTCTGGGGCTGTCCCTTCACTTGGGAGCCGCTGCGCCCATGAGGCCGAGAGAGTCATCCGTCCGCTTCCTCAGGCCGCTGCTGAGGAACGCCCCATCCAGTTCCCAGCGAACTGTCAGCATCACGGAGCGGCTCACCCAGAGCCAGGGTCCCTGTCACCCAGGATGTAAGATGCGCGTCAGGCCCAGACTCTACCCGCCCCATCTCAGAGGACCAATTCATAGACCCTCGCTGGACTGGCCCTGAAGTGGGCAAAGCAACATCCACCCCAAGGGTGAGACATCGAGAACAAACACTCTGCCCCGTGGTCACGGTATCTCCCCGCTTGTAACCATGCCAACGGGGGTCAACTGCAGGCACCACATTGCTGAGCGCCGCGTACGTGCTTAACCCCCGTCGGGTTTAGTGAACCGTCCTGGCTGATTGGACAGTTAGGTTCTTGGAACTCAAACGCCGGCTCTTCGTTTTTTGAGATACAAGGATATGGCTTCTCTCCTCCAGCCAGAGCAAATGGCTCCTCCGTCTACGAATCCATTCTCTAGAACCGACGACAAATCCACAAAGCGCCGTAAAGCCCGGGCGTGACTCGCTGCTGCAGCTGCGTAATTAAAAGAAAACTAATAGGTCGACGAGCCTCCTCAGAACAGCAGCCGTGCGTCACTGCTGCCGAGAAAAGCCGGTGGCTGAGCGGCTCGCGGCCAACAGCGTTCTTATGATTAAAGAGAAAGAAGGGCTCTGGCTGCCTCGCCGGTTCCCTCCCGGAATCCCGAACGCTCCGGCGGCTGATTTTTCACAATAGCCTTGAACCATCCTGACAGCCATAAGGAAACAGTTACTGTGTACAGACATCCCACCCAAACCATCCTTCCTCCTCACTCCGCAGGCCTCTGGCTCCCGGAGCCAATCCACAGGCTTATTTTTAGCAGGGACTGGAGGCCTCGAGCTGTAATTCCTGCGCAAGTACAAAGTCGATAATCACTTAGCCAGCCTTCTCCTTCGTCTAGCTGGCCCCGCGTAATGGGAGCTGCCCGCACCGTTCCCATCGAGCTTGGTGAGCAGGAGATGGGTTGCGTCTCTACCCTCTCCGGGTCCGAGGACACCGGAGGCCGCTCACACCCAGCCCGGCCTGGCTCTGAGCCACACAGACTTTTACCTGAACCGGATTCCACCCTGACGAGCACCATGCTCCTTTCCAAAGAGGACGCCCAACAGCCCCCCGGGCTGGGGCAGGACCCTGCCTGCAGCATGTCGCCCACCAGGTCAGTGACAGCAGCTCTGACACCCACCGAGTGCCAGGGCAGCTGGGAGCACCGTCCCCAGACGGCACAGGCAAGCGGGTGCTCAGACAGCGCCGGCTCCAGGCCCCTGGGCAGGGCGAGGGTGAGACGCCGGGGTCTGCAAACACTCCTCCACGCCCCATCCCCTCCGCATCCTCTCTCAATCGGGGAGGTTCTCCTACTATGTGTCCAGCTCCCCGCAGCGCTGAGTTCCTGCTGGGTGGGCAGGAAAGCCACCCTCACTTGGTGTTTAAAGACTGGGTGTCGGAGTGGCCCCTTCATCCTTCCTGCACTCACTCCTTACAGACACGCACCCGTCTCCGTGCTGGAATAGCGTGAGGCAGAGAGAGCTAAGGTGTGCTTTGCTCTTTGCCTTGGGATTAAACTCCCCAGCAGCTGACCTTCTGGATCTCCTTTCCCCGCACAGGAGCAGCGTGGGCAGCGCCACGCCCAGGCCGCCTCAGCCCCATGTGGACTCCTGTGCATTGTTCGCACCGAGTGGAGGACTTGGGCATCTTCATCAAACGGTCGACCACACACAACAAGGAGCCTCCCCCTCCCACCTGCACCCCAACAGGACCTGGCATCTGCACGGGAGCCCCCCCCACCTGCACCCCAACAGGACCTGGCACCTGCACGGGAGCCTCGCATCTGCTCTCCCCGTCACAGCCCGGCCACACCCACTGAGGCAGGTCAGTCACCCAGGGCGGGGCAGGCGTAGGGCACAGCTGCCTTACTGAGATGGAGACAACAGTTAGCAAATCGTAAACAAGAAGAACCGCTGTGATTGTCACCCTACCCGTGCCCTCCCCCAGGGCTCACTGACCTGGTGAAGCGCTTAATGATAATAACAGCGACCATGTCACTATTTCAACCAGCTTTTTTTTAATCCTCACCTAAGGATGTTTTTCCATTGCTTTTTTTAGAGATAATGGAAGGGAGCAGGAGAGAAAAGGGGAGGGAGGGAGAGAGAGAGAGAGGAAGATCAAGAGACACATGACACATGACTGGTTGCCTCCTGCACGTGTCTCACCTGGAATATGGGGGTCAAACCTGCAACCCAGGCACATGCCTTGACTGGGAATTGAATCCGAGACCCTTCGGGGTGCAGGCCGAAGCTCCTGCCCATGGGGAAGGAAGAGGGAACCTCTCTACCACAGGTACTGCCCACCAGCTGCCCACCAGCTGCCCACCCCCTAGTCCCCTCACTTGTGATTTCTCTCATGTGGGTCTGTGGGGCGGGGTGACCGCGATGGCGGAAGAGAAGGCATGGACACCTTCTAGGAAGCCCTATGACCCTTCGGAGTCAGGTTTTCCGTCTCAGGCACGTCTCCAGGGAAGACCTCTTGGATTAGGCCAATTGCAGACTCAGAAGGGGGTCCCTCCCATGTGGACGTGCCTGTCCCTGGACCCTGTGATGGGAGGAACTATGTGCCCCCCAAAACTCGTGTGTTGGCGTCCCAAGTCCCAGAACCCCAGAACGTGGCTGGTCTTGGAGGGTCTTTGAAGAGGTAATTAGGGTTAAGAGGTCATCAGGGCTGGTTCTAATCCCACGGTGCTGGGTCCTCAAGAGGAGATCGGGAGGTGAAATCTATGCGGGGGAGACTGTGTGGGGACACAGGGAGGAGACAGCCGTGGACAAGCCAAGCAGAGGCCTCAGGAGAAATCACCCCGTCAACCACCTTGACCTTGGGCTCCCAGCCTGCAGACGTGGGAGTAGCATGGATGTCTGTCGTGTGAGCCACCCGGTCGGTAGTGTTTTGTTGTGGCGGCCCCAGCAAACGAATAGGGGTCCCTTTAAAAGACGGGGACCACTCATGTCAATTTGTCCTCAGGTTTGGGTTCTAGTTCTGAGGCCACAAATCCAAGGTCCCCCTCAATAATCAGGCGTAAGAAATAAAAGTGAGCATCTGTCAGTATTAGCGCAACACAGGAAGGGAGCCACAGCCCATAGTGCGAAAAGGAACCAGAAGCTAGAACAAAGCCTGGGCCAAGCTTGCTACGGTTATGCAGCGAGACGGTGGGGACTTGCTTGCTAACAAACCGTGCACTCGAGGCAGCCAGCGCCGAGGGAGACGCTGCCGAGACCCGGCCGCATCGGGACAGGGCAGCCCAGGCAGTTCGGAGGCCGATGCGTAGGACCAGGTTAATCCACACAGAGGTCGCGTCACAGAGAGGGGACAGGTCGAGACCAGGGGACACACAAATGTCACCTAATGAAACAGGAACCCGGGACTATCAGCTGCACCGTATGTTCGTGGTCACGACGTGTCCCCAGTAAAAAACTGGAGCTAAGAGCAGAGACAGAGAAGGGGTGCCCCCTCCCCCCCCGAGGAAGGTGTGAGGGACCCTTCCGAGTCTGAAGGTGGCCTGGTCCAGAGGTTCTTCCCTGTAAACGTGCCTAAGACGGAAAACCTGGCCCAAAGGGTGATGTGTGAATAGGAGCGTCTTCACGGCGGTTCAGGAAGGACGGAGCCTTGCAGCCACCGCACCGGAAAGGCCGGTGGAGCGTGGCCCTGGGAGCCAGGCCCTAGCCTCCAACTCGGTGTCTCCTTTCTTTGCTGGGCGCCCTTAGGCCAATCACTTGGTCTCTAGGGACCTCAGTTTGTAGACCCAGAAGACGGCGCTGGTACAACTCGCAAACTAAGATCCTGTCGGTGAGCCATGAACTCAGCTGAAGGGGCTCTTCCAAAAGCAGTGATAGGAGGCAGTGACGGGTGTATCCCCCCAGCTCGGACGCTTTGGAGGAAGGCAGCAAGCTCAGGTGTCAACGCTACATTAGTTAGCACACAGGCTCTGTAAGCGCTATGTTAGTTAGCACACAGGCTCTGTAAGCGCTATGTTAGTTAGCACACAGGCTCTGTAAGCGCTATGTTAGTTAGCACACAGGCTCTGTAAGCGCTATGTTAGTTAGCACACAGGCTCTGTAAGCACTATGTTAGTTAGCACACAGGCTCTGTAAGCACTATGTTAGTTAGCACACAGGCTCTGTAAGCGCTATGTTAGTTAGCACACAGGCTCTGTAAGCGCTATGTTAGTTAGCACACAGGCTCTGTAAGCGCTATGTTAGTTAGCACACAGGCTCTGTGATCCGCCGACACAGAGCTGGTGAGTGCAGGCGACAGGGAAATTCCAACAGAACTCACAAGAGGAACCGAAACGACCTGCAAAAAGAATTTTTAACGGGATTTATTAGCAAGACCGTCCCTGGGAATTAGAGTGACATACATTGAAGCGTTCTGCAAAGGCAAATGGCACTACGTTGGGCATTATTCTACCTCCACTTAAGGGTAAAAGGCAAAAAACCAAAGGTCATCAGCCCAGGAGTCTATTAATTTATACCTAATGTGGGGGGTTTCCTCCACGTGCAGGAGACCAGGGAGGGATTACAGCTCCCACGGGAGGCCCTCGCCATCCTCTGACATAATTTACAGCATCGAAGGACAGTGCTGGGTCCAGGAATTCGGCTCATCAGCCTGTGAGAATGGCCCGTGCACCTCGTCGGATGCAGAAGTCACATTAAAATCGTCAGCGGTGGCTCCCGCGCAGCCCGCTCCTCCCCGTGAGAGTCACAGCACAGCAGGTACAATGGACACAGATACAGATGGACGCTCCGTGGAAAGACAAACACGTGGACTTCGGGAAAGAGGGCAAACGCAAAGGACAAGGCGACTCGTCAGCACCTGTGGCAGCATCGCCCAGGTACCCGCGGGCCGGCCAGCGGGGCTCCATCTGGCCCGGCCCGGGCACGGGACGCCCTGGCGGCGTCATTATCTCAGGCTGTCCAAGGCGAGAGGAAGCCTGCGCCCTATGTCATGATAATTGGATGGGAAATGTGGGCGGGAGCACAATTCGTCTCGGAGTTTGATGAATTATTTACCAATTAAGGAGAAGAGCAGAGGGTGGGGAGGCCCCATAACTCTGATGTGAATGTTCCCGGTATCACATTATCTACGCACACGACATCGGCGCTGTTATTCACTGGGAGGTTAATCACTTGAATGGGCTGCTTTGCATCCTTTTCAGCCCCGTTCACGGGCAAATTGGCTCATTTTACGGCAGGGAGATAACCTGGCAATTTTTCCCGTACGTATCTGTGTGGTGGTGCAGTTGAACAGCGTTTTCTGGTGTAAAAAACGAGCTGGGCTGCTGGTATGCAAAGCCCCCGTCTCGGTGGTGAGAGAAAGGGAAGGGGCCATGGGATTCTGTGGACCAGGGCTCCCCAAGAAACTTACCTGTGGCCACTGTCACGTGCCAACACGAGAGTCCACGTGATGCGGAATGAGAGCAGAGCTAGACGTCAGAGGACGTGGTCCGAGACCCAGTCCCCACCACTGTCCATGCACCAGGCGGGGAAGGGGGGGGGGTTGCGGGCAAGTCACGCCTCTGCTGGACCTGCCTCCGGTTGTGGCGTGAGGATGGCCCGCTTTCACCCCAGCCTCTCAGGAGAGATCTGGGTGCTCTCAATGACGATGAACAAGGCTGCCCAAGGGTCTGTCCTGAGCCTTTCGTTCTAGTGGGGAGAACAGCCATGCATGCCTCCCACGGTAAATTAAACATTTGCAGGTCGCGACAAGTACCGTTAAGAAATAGATAGGCATCACTGAAAAATAACAAAGATATCTGCTCCTGATGGGCGAGTCTGAAGACAGAGTGATAGCAAAGCCAAGACCTGAGCGATGGAGAGAAATAACGATGCATAGAGCTAATTAGAGAGCACGCCAGGCCACGGGGGCAGCAAGAGCACAGGCCTGGTGCCTGAATGCTTTCACTCGTTCTAGTAACGAGAGGAGGTCACGTGTGGGGGCCACAGAGCGAAGACACAAGTCTGGAGAGAGGGGAGGAGCCAGACCCTTAGACCTTGCACGACGCAGTAGGGAATTCGGATTTCTCTCCGTAAGGAGAGAGAAGAATACAGAGCATTGTTCTCGAACCCCCGCACAGTGAGAGCCCGAGGGCCGTCATATCAGACCCACAGCCAGGTGGCTGGAAGCAACAGAGGTGCATTGTCTGGGAGTTCTGGGGGCCAGACGTCTAGGTCGAGGCGTTGGCAGAGCCGTGCTCCCTCTGGGCCTGCAGGGCAGGACCTACCTGGCTCTCCCCGTCCCGGGGGCGCGCCTGCCACCTCGGACATTCCTGGGCCGCAGCCACATGGCTCCCCGGTCACGGTCACGGCAGAGCCCCTGTGCGTCTCCGCCTCCCCCAGGCCGTCTTCTGATAAGGACGCTGGTCTTGCTGGATTAAAAACACCCTCTACTCCAGGATGACTGTTCTAACAAGTAATTGCATCCTGCCAGAACCTTTGCCTAAATAAGGGCACCTTCTGTGGTGTCAGGCGTTGGGCCCCAACGTGTCTGTTTTGGAGGACACAGTTCAATTCTTAAAAGGAGTTTTTAGAAATACTGTCAGCAGTGTCCACCTCCTGAGGCTGCCACTTAACTGGTCTGGGATGCAGCTTGGGCTCTGGAATTTTTTTTAAAAATCCTTAAGCAATTCTCATGTGCAACTAAGACGAAAAACCAATAATCAGGGGTCAAGATCGAGTGGCTTTGAGGTCAGGCTGCCAGTGGTGAATTGTGCCCACTCCACCTACAAGCTGAGCGGCCTGGGAAACGAGCATGACCTCTCTGTGCCCCCATGTCTCCAACCTAAGGTGGGGAACCAATAAAGTCTGCACCTCAGGGGGTCTGGAGATTAAACAAAGCTGTAAGGGGAAGCCTTAGACCTATGCCTGGAACCTTGTTATCCCACCATTATTATTACTAGAGGCCCAGTGCACAAATTCATGCACCAGTGTGGTCCCTCGTCCTGGCCTGTGGGATCGAACCGAAACCGGCTCTCCGACATCCCCCAAAGGGGTCCCAGATTGAAAGAGGGCACAGGCCAGGCGGAGGGACCCCACTGGTGCACAATCAGGGCTGGGGAGGAATGCAAGAGGTTGGCTAGCCAGGGAGGGACCGCAGGAAGGCTACAGGGTGTGTCTGGCCCGTCTTGCTCAGTCCCGATTGGCCGGACCCCAGCAGCAAGCTAACCTACCAGTCGGAGAGTCTGCTTCCTGGTGGTCAGTGCACATCATAGTGAGTGGTTGAGCGGCCTTAATATATCATTAGCATATTACGCTTTGATTGGTTGAACAGACAACCAGACACTTAGCATAACAGGCTTTTATTATATAGATTATTATTGTTGTTCATTTTCACCCTGATGTGGAAGCCTTGATTGTAATATTTAACAAAGGGCACTTCGCTTCCATTTCAGAGATGAAGCAAAGGGAACCCATAGACATGCATCAGCTTCCTCAGGGGAGACCTAGGGAGGGGTCCCCACATGTGTGCAGCCCACAGCCCAGACCCAGAAAGCCAGTGGTTGCCACCCAGGTCTCAGGGCCACGGTGCTGGGACGAGGGTGCTGAGCAGCCGGAGCAGAACCACTCGCTTTTGTCGGCTGCACCTGTAAAAAGGGAGCTGCAACCATCAGAAGGCACCATGCCCGTCACGTCACCAAACCTCCTCGGCCAACAGCGTTGATCCTGCCTCCCTTTTCCCCGGGGGGAGCAGGAACCCCCAAGACTCTCAGGTGCGAGCAGGGTGAGGGCGTCAGTCCCACACCGAGACCAGGAGGGATAGAAACTGGCCCCACCGTCGCATTTCATGTCGGCTCTCCACTCATGACTGACGTGTGTGAGGGAGGCAGAGGATGAAGGTCTCCCAAGGCCCCAATCAGGGCGTCTCCGCTGAGAAACAGGAAGAGATGGACGGCCCTCGCTCCCCCGATGCCTCTAATCACCGGGAAGCTCGGGAAGTTGGACGCGCCCCAGAAACAACATGACATATGGGAGAGCAGCGCGGGCGATCCGTCACCGTCCTCGTCGCTGTGGCCGTTACCCTTCACGCCCCCCCGGGCCGCCCGTAAATCAGCTCCTGGGGAAGGGAGGGACGGCGCCTGCGTAAATGTCAGCCGGGACGTGAGGGACACCGTTCACGTTTGACGGGTAAATGTTAGTGAGCCCAGGCCCCAGGCAGCACCCACAGGGCCCCAGCTTCTGATCACGGTTCACGCAGTCAGAAAACTAAGACGGACAAGGAGAGGCCCTCCACCCCCCACTGTTACACATCCTCCCCGAGCACCCACTCCACTGGTGAGGCTGGTGCACGAGCACAAAGACTCATCCACTCCACGTGGCTGGTGCAGGGACACCGTCCTGGTCCCACTTCCTTTGAAGCCCCGCGGAGGACAGAGCCCAAGCCAAGGGTGTGTCCGGGAGGGAAGGCTCCGTTCTGCCATCTGGAGCCTCTGGCATCTTTTCCCCGAACCTCCTCTTGGTGGGATGGTCCCCGAGAATGTGCCCATCCTTTGCAGAGCGGGCAACATCTCCCCTGACAGCTCGAGAGACAAAGGGTGGGTCCAGACTGCATGACGGCCCCACGCAGGCTCCCCAGGTCTTTGCAGCGTGAGGACACGGTGTCTTCCCGGCCTGAACCAGCCTCTTGGGTGCGGAGGCTGACGCCTCCTCCCGGCCTCGGCCCTGGGAGGCTGTGCATCAGCGGCACGCGGGCCTGGGTCCTCGGTTTCCCCTGAGCCGGCACCAGGCCCCGGGGCCCCCGCACCCCACCGAGGGGAGCGGCCTTCCCGGCCGGTTCCTTCTTGTTCACTGTGTGCTGAGCTGAGAGGGCGGGTGCTCAGGGTTCCGCGAGGCAGGACGTCCAAAGGAAGAGACAGGAGTGACTCACACAGACACCCGCTGGCTGGGACCAGGGCCACGCCGCGCGGCCTGTCCGGGCGCCAGGCGGGCGGGTGTTGCCGGTAGAACTTGCCAGGACCAGCTTCCAGGGAGGCCTCTGGGGACACAGGCTCCAGGCAACTCCATCTCTGGGGAGAGCTTCTTCCTGCAAAGCGGGGGGTTCTGGGATTTCCCATCGCACAACGGCCGCGTTGTCTGTGTGACTGGGACGCAGCCACCTGGCTCCTCAGTTGTGGGGCTGGTAGTGAGCCCGGGTGGTGAGGAGGACGACTCAGAAAAGGATGGGAGCTCCTTGGACTCAAGTCTGCTCTTCGGAGTCCCCCCTCAGGGGATCGGGCGTCGGCTCGTCGGACCTCACCCCGCAATCGGATGCTCTGTCCCCGGCACATGCGCTGCCCGGCGCTCGGCTGCCATAGTGCAGGCGTTTCTGCTCCGGAGACGCGGCAGGGAGGCCGTGAGCTCCTGACGGGGCAGCGGTTTCATGACATCACTCTTTAGTCCTCACACAAACAGACCGCAGACAGCCTTCCAGCGGGAGAGAGGGTTGGATCCTTCTCTCGTGGTTGTTTTCACCCTCCCCGCCCCCCCCCCACCCCCATTCTCTCTCTGCTGCTAATATTCCAGAACAGGCTGGGGTGGAGGGACAGAGAGGAGAAAGCCGTTTCCTCACTTGAACCAGTGCTGCCCTGGGACAGTGTCTCAGTCAACATGGGCTCCTGGACGCCACCATCCAGTTGGTGGACTGAACTGCATACATTTGTTTTTCAGGGTCCTGAAGGCTGGGAAGTCTAAGACCCAGGTCCTGACAAACCTGGTGTCTGATGAGAGCTTTGTTCCTGGCTTGCAAATGACCATCTTCTCATTGCACCTTCGCAGGGCAGACAGCCGAGGCGGGGGACATGTGCTTACGTCTCCCGTTAAAAGCACACTGATCCCGTCATGAGGGATCCAGCTTCGTGTCTAATTGCCTCCCACAGTCCCCACCTACCAAAGCCATCATTTGGGGGGTCAGGATTTCAACACAGGAACTGGGGAGGGATACAGACATTCATGCAACACAGATGGCTTCTTGCTCCTTGGTCCACACAGATGTGTAAGCCGGGTCTCGGTCCCTGGTGGGCATTTCTGTGGATTTGCCTGCACGTCCCTTGCTGGGATTGGATCCATCTGGCCAGAATCCCTAGAACTTTTTCTTTCTCTGCTGCTGCCTGCTCCTATCCTCAGCCCCTCCCCTTGCTCTCTTGCTGGGTCCTCTACACAGGCCCTTCCAGTGAACTTCCCAGGTGTCCCTCAGCCTTAAAAACCAAAATACCGGAGAAAAGAACCGCATGTAGAAATGAGCACAGCACTGGTTGCTGCTTGCACCCCCAGGACATTTGCCAATTTTCTTTATGGGACATAAATGCTGAGCAAAGAGCAGCAGCCAAGAGTTTATAACAGTCTCACTGGCAGGGGAGTTGGAAATTGGTGCACAGGGCTACCAAGGCGGCTAGAACTTGGGAAGTCGTGATCTGAACAAGAAGCCAACTGCAGAAATGTAAAGTGGATATTATTCGTGCAATTTTTCCTTGAGGTATTTTCCAACTCCTGAGCTGCACATGTGTGAGGCGAACTGCCAAGGAACCAAGCAGAAAGCAGCTGCTAAGATGCTAACGGCCTAAGCAGACATTTCAGTAGTCTCTTGGTTCCAGGAAGACAAAAATTGGAGTTCATATCCTGCCAAGAAAGAGAATTCCTAATAAGCATAGCAGGCTTATGCTTGAGATCCCAGAAGAAGTAGGTTCTAGGAATAATGACAAACCTAAAATAGAGCAGATCTCCCCAGCACTCACCAGGAGCCTGAACCCCAAGTCCAATGGATCAAGATGATCTGCCTGTGGACTATCTGCCTGTCAGCAGAAAACCAAGTCCTCTCTAAAGGGAGGTGTCAGCCATAGCATCTATAATTTTTCATACAAAATTCTGGCATAAGATCAAGTTTACCAAGCAAGCCAGAATATAGAATCAGTGACTGGAAACCAAAAGTTTAAAAGACAAAACAGACTTTAGAAACAGGCTCAAAGGTGGTATTTGAATGATTGAACATGGAATTTAAAATTATTATAAATAACAATAAAATAAGGGGAAAAAAAGATGGAAAATTTCATCAGAGTACTGGAGTCTATTAAAAAATACCAAATAGAAAACATAGAACTCAATAATACAACACTAAAATTAAAAATTCTATAGTGGGTTTAGGAACAGAACAGACATAGCAGAAGAGAGGATAAGTGAACTGGAAGACAGATCAATGGGAAATATTAGAATTGATATTTTCTCAGAGAAACAAGAATAAAATCCCAGGGTCTGATGGTTTCACCGGTGATTTTTTTTTTCTTTCCAAAAAATTGAAAGAAAAATAACACCAATCTTATACAAAATGTTACAGAGAATAAAGTAAAAAGGAACCCTTCCCAACTCATTATATGAAGACATTACAATATTAATACCACCATTTGACAAGGACTATACAAGACAGGAAAACCAAAGGCCACTATCTCTCATGCATGTAGACACAAAACACCCAAATATAAACTTGGAAACTATAGCCAAAAATTTAAAAAGGATAATGCACCCTGACCAAGTTGGGTTTATTCATAAATTCAAGATTGGCTTAACATTTAAAATCAACCAATAGGGCTCACCCCATTGTTAAAATAAAGAATAAAAAGTTTGTGTCCATTTCAATAAATTTGAAGTTCAACACCAATTCATGACTTTATAAAATACTATAAGAATGATTACTGAATTTAGCAATGCTGTTTAAATAGAACATACAAAAATTCTATATACTCCTATGTAGTAGTAGCAGAATTGCATCATTAAAATGCCACTTAAATTAACATAAAAATATCAAATATTGTGACAAATCTAATAAGAGATGTATAAAACTATACACATACTATACAATATTACTGATAGAAACTGAAGAAGAAAAATAGAATAATGTACAGGTTCATGAATTGGAAGATAACACGGCAGAAATGTTACTTTTCTCCCAAAATTTATAGTTTATTATATTTGACTAGAGGCCTGGTGCATGAATTTGTGCACCAGTGGGGTCACTCAGCCTGGCCTGTGGGATCGGGCTGAAACCGGCTCTCCAACATCCCCCGAGGGGTCCTGGATTGCGAGAGGGTGCAGGCCAGGCCGAGGGACCCCGCCAGTGTACAATCGGGGCCGAGGAGGGATAGGGGAGGTTAGCCAGCCGGGGAGGGACCGTGGGAGGGCTCCAGGGCATGTCCGGCCTGTCTCACTCAGTGCTGATCGGCCGGACCCCAGCAGCAAGCTAACCTACCAGTCAGTGCATCTTCCCCCTGGTGGTCAGTGCAAGTCATAGCGAGTGGTTGAGCAGCCTTAGCATATCATTAGCATATTACACTTTGATTGGTTGAACTGACCGGACACTTAACATATTAGGCTTTTATTATATAGGATTTCTCGTTTCAAGATAGTTATAATAAAAATTCCAGCAATTGTTATGACAATTAAATTTATATAGAACGCAAACGATCAGGAGTAGTAAAGACAGTCGTGAAGAACGAAGCTAAAGGACTGAACGTATCACACGTCAAGTTCTTTATAAACCACAGGAGCTAAAGCAGCAGCGACTGTGCGAAGACTGACAAGGAGCTCAAAGGGCAGAGCAGGGCTCGGAGACAGAGCCGCAGGCCCGTCACGTGACTGAGGACAAGCCGCTCTGCAGGTGGCGGGAGGAAGCGTCGCTGGGTGAACGGTGCCGGGGTAACTGAGTCTCCATCGGGAATAACACGAACCTTGATCCTTGCCTCAAACCAAACACCAAAATCAATGCCAGGTGCACGACAGACCCACGAAGCAAGAGGAAAAGCAACAAAGCTCCCGGAAGGTCACACAGGAAAGTAACTGCTCAGCCTGGGGCGAGCAAAGCCTTCTTACACTGACACGCAAAGCTAACACGAGCCACGCGAGATGCGCTGCAGCGGGACTCCGTGCACATAGGGAGGTTTGCTTATCAAAGGTGCTGTTAACAGAGTGCAGAGTAGGAGTCTCTGTGTGTCATACGGCCGGGGCCCACCAGGCCCGTCAGCAATGGGAGCGAGAGCTCGGGGAGACCTGTGGATGCCTGGGCAGACAGAGAGTGAGAGACAGGCCGAGGGGGGGGGGGGGGCTCCCGGGAGGAGCTTGGACAGACTAGTAGGAGTTGGCAAGATTCACACAGAGAACGAAGCCGTGAAGGTGGGCAGAATAGAGTGAGCACAGAACGAGGCATCAGGCAACGCGAGCAGCTGTGTGAGCCTTTGGAGCAGCGGTTCTCAACCTGTGGGTTGCAACCCCTTTGGGGGTCGAACGACCCTTTCACAGGGGTCGCCTAAGACCATCGGGAAACACATCTATAAATACATATTGTTTTTGTGATGAATCACTATGCTTTAATGATGTTCAATTTGTAACAATGAAGTTGGGGGTCACCACAACATGAGGAACTGCATTAAAGGGTCGCGGCATCAGGAAGGTTGAGAACCACTGATTTAGAGCAAAGCAGATGCTGAGGAAGGAGGGTGGCCAGACCTGGAAGAGGGGATGTTTGTCGTGAGCGTCATCTACGCTATTGTTTTTAATACATTTTTATTGATTCCAGAGAGGACGAGAGAGGGAGAGAGAAAAAAACACCAATGATGAGAGAATCAGTGATCAGCTGCCTCCTGCACGCCCCACACTGGGGATGGAGCCCGCAACCCGGGCACGTGCCCTGACCGGGAATCGAACCGTGACCCCCTGGTTCATAGCGTGATGCTCAGCCACTGAGCCAGGCCAGCCGGGCTGTTCTAGAATAAAATGTAGAGATGCCTTAGAGCCGGTCATGGCCCTTGAGGAACCAGCTACCAAGACGGGGTCCATGCGGGTAAAGAAAGGAGAGGAGGGGGAGCTGGGACAGCGGCAGGTGCGTCGTGCCCTCTGAGTGCCACTTGGGGGTAACGCCAAGGCCCGGGCTGACTGCTCTCCTGGGCAGAGAAAAGACAGCAGCGTCTTCAGCTCTTGACTCTGGTGGGGATGAGGGACCCTCGGGACCGGCCGGCTGAGAGCAGGGGGAGGACGTGCCTGCCCTTCGCTTCCCCGTTCTCAGCCCGGCCCCGGGACTGGCGCTCACGCAGAATGAAGTGCCTTTGTCCCAGGAGGGGCCGCTGCCACGTGAACGCCATGAGCATTTTAAATTACCAAATCCACACAAAACTCTTTCCTGTTGATCTAAAAAGCATATAAGTGTAAGAAAAATACATACCTTGGGAATGAATAATTGGATCATAAAATCCATCAAATGTCATTTTATTCATTTTGCCCGAGTGTCTGTTTGAGACGATCCTGAGCAGGGTGTGACGTCAGTGCCAGTGAATGCAGAAACTAACCTCCCAGAGAACTCATGGCTCGTACACGTCCCCCCTATTATGGCCCACATTTGCTTCTCATACGTTCATTAAATGTACAGGCTTTTTGAAGTTCTATTTGGGGCCAAGTCTCTGTTAAAAGCAGATTTTTCTTTCTTTTGGAGACGCAGCAGAGCCCACACAGGGCTGGTGCACGTGGTGGTGATGGCAGGTGGCTCTGATTACAGCAACCACAACCCGGGCGGGACCTCAGAGACCCTCGCTCCGGGCTGCTCTGCGTTAGAGGCCCAGGGAGGCTCCGCCCGCCGCCCAGGCCGCCCCTTCCTGCCCCTTTGTGCTGCTTCATGTGGACCTGACGAAGGAAGAGCCACCTCAGGGCCGGACTGCAGCGCTGCTCAGCCCTTCACGCACACCCAGGGGGGTCCACGCACACGGTGGGTGGCTCGCCTGCTCATCTTTCCCACTTTTCCTTGATGAAGTAACAACAATCATTTTTTTAAAAAAAAGAATTCCGCCCGGCCGGTGTGACTCAGTGGTTGAGCACCAGCCCCTGAACCAGGGGGTCACGGTTCAGGTCCCGGTCAGGGGACACGCCCAGGTTTGCGGCCTTGATCCCCAGTGGGGGGCGTGCAGGAGGCAGCTGGTCAATAAGTCTCTCTCATCATTGATGTTTCTATCTCTCTCCCTCTCCCTTCCTCTCTGACATCAATAAAAATATATTGGGGGCTTTTTTAGAGGATTTCAAGAAGTTGCCTTTTCAAATTTTTAATCAAGCAAGTTGAGAGAGAAAGAAAAGTGCCCTTAAGAACCTGACAACTGTTTCCATCCTCGTCATCCCCCCCCCCCCCCCTCGGAGAGGCAGGCTCTGGTGCTGGGACCCAAGTGAAGGCGGAGAGGAGCCTGACCCACTGAGGCGCGATGGGTGCTGGAGCGCCTTCCGCCAGCCCCGCCTGGGGTCGGCAGGGCTCGCGGCCTGGAAAGGGAGTGCGTCCTCCCCCCGGAGGCAGGCCTGCTTCATCCTAGAGGACAGGCATGGAATCTCATTCTAGAACAGTGGTTCTCGACCTCGGCTGCACATTAGAATCACCTGGGAATCTGTTCAAAATCCTGATTTCTGGGCCTCATCCTCCGGAAATTCTGTTTCTTTGTTACTAATGTGGTGGCCCCACCCCATCACAAAGACACAGAAGTTCTGGAGGATGAGGCCCAGAAATCAGGATTTTAAACAGATTCCCAGGTGATCCTAATGTGCAGCCAAGGTCGAGAACCACTGCTTTAGACAAACCTTTCTCTCCACAAAACGAAGAACAAGGAAAAGGAAAGTTAAAAATCGAGGGATTCCGTAACAGCTAAGTGTCTCTCAGGTCGGTCCAGGAGCCATTTCTGGTTTGAGTGCACTTCCCACTGTCCTCGTTCGTTCATTCGTTCATTCATTCGTTCATTCTGCAAATGTTTGCTGAACACGACCTGGAAGGTGATACAACAAAACACAAAACAGGACGCGTTTCTACGTGCCCGAGGCTTGCAGTCCGTGGGGACGGCCAACAGCAGCCCTGTTGTGAATGAAGAGGGAAGGTGCTGAGAGGAGGACTGTCTGAGGGGACCTTACTGAGGTTGGGAGGCGGGGGAGGGACCACAGAGGAGAGGACGGGGAGGGGAGGCAGGACAGTGACAGGTGACAGGTGAGGACGCCGCGCCGGCACACGGGCCTGGGGGCACTGGCATGCCCAGTGCGGTGGGAGGTGGCGGGGTGCAAGACAGGTGCGAGGCGACGCTGAGAACCTGGGCGGAGGCCAGGTCAGGTGTGAGCTTGTAATTAATCCTGTGCCGGCTGTGACTTTGCCCTGAGAGCTGAGGGAGCCATTAAATGTAAGCCCCGTAGGAGAGAGCGGGGTCTTTATCTGTCCTGTTTACCACAATGTTCCGAGCACCGGAGTCGCCTGGCGCCTAGTAGGTGGCACGTAGTAGGTGGCCAATGACTATGCATCCAGTCAGTCCAGTGAAGGGAAGGGTGTGGCTGCGTTTCTGGAGGATCCCTTGGCTGCTCTGTGGAGGGTGGATCGAAGGAGACGAAAGCCCACCAGGAAGACGGGAGAGGCTGTCGCATCCCAGGGGGAATCCAGGGCCTGGACACGGGGGCGGCAGGAGAGAGAAGACCATGTGCCCCTCCCCCATGAAGAGACAGAGCAGCGGTGACGAGAGCGAGTCCAGGAAACCCCCAGCCTCGCACCCTGGCATCCTGGCCAGGACACACCCTCCCACAGGTGGGGAGGCAGGTGCTGTGAGAGCCGGGGCGGGGCCGGAGGGGGCAGTTCGGTGCTGGGAGCGGGTGGACGGTGCCCTCCAGGTCACCCCGCGTTCACGCTCCTGGTGTCCCGCCCGTGGCGGGCCTGGCAGTTGCTGAAGCAGAAGTTTCAGGCGAACTGGCCAAGGTTATGCGGTGCCGCGGGGTCTCCGCCTCCCAGCCCAGATGGCAGGGGCCCTACGACGCAGAGAACTCCGCTCCCGGCGGGCGACACTTGGCACCGTCACATCACGGCCCCTCGCCCGGTGGACAGGCCGGCCTCCCCTCTGAAGGGCGGTGGGGACGGGGGCTCCAGGAGGGAGTTCTCCACGAGGCGGGGAGCGGCTGCTCTGGCTCTTCCTGAGCCGTGAGGGACGCTCGCAGCCGCGGGCGGGCGGGCGGGCGGGAGGGAGAGGGGCGAGCGGGCGGCACCTGCAGGAAGCCAGCGGGCACGGGCTCCAAGCACAGCATGGATGACAAAGTGCAGCTGATGGAAATCAGCCACCAAGTGGTCATTTGCTTTAAAAGATTTTTAGAAAAAGTAAAGAAGAAACTGTCTACAGTGACGTTTAAATGAAGAGACTGAACTGAAGACGTGTCATTCTGTTTCCTGGGGTCGGCGGCATGTGTGCTTGGCTCCCTCAGTTCAGAGCTTTTGATGGAAAATCGTGGCTCCGCCTGACGCACCCACTCCCCGTGGAGGCCGGAGTTACTGCTTGCCTTACGTGTGCCTCTTGGTGAAACGGTTTCACCATCGCAAGATGCTGGACCCGTGTTCGGACTATAATTCTCACCAGTGTTTGTTTGTTTGCTTTATACATTTTTATTGATTTCAGACAGGAAGGGAGAGGGAGAGAGAAACATCAACGATGAGAGTGAATCATGGATCGGCTGCCTTCTGCCTGGCCAGACTGAGGCACCATCATTCCAGGTAGTTCCTTTACTTTTTTTTAAGTTTTTTTTTTTTTTTTTTTTTTTTTTTTTTTTTTTTAGAGAGAGAGAGAGAGAGAGAGAGAGAGAGAGAGAGAGAGAGAGAGGAAGGGAGAGAGAAAAACATCGATGTGAAAGCGCAACATGGACCGGCCGCCTCCTGCACGCCCCCCACCGGGGATGCAGCCTGAAACCCGGGCCTGTGCCCTGAGCGGGAATCGAACCACTGACCCTTCAGGGCACGGGATGACGCCCAGCCAACCAAGCCTCGCCGGCCAGGGCAGCGTTTTCCATTTTTTAAGAGAAATCAAGAGTCTGGATATTCTTGTCAATGTTGGCAACGACATCAAAAACTCTCCAAACCCCCCGTGAGCCAGCCAGCCCCGTCTTGGGGCCGGATCAGCCCTGGGGGCCAGCATGGGGCCTGCGTTAGGGAGGTGTGGGGACATCTTTCCAGATCGAGAAAAAACAAACAAACAAACAAACAAAACAGGCAGGTTTAGGAACATTTCCCGGCTTCTGAACTTGGACGCTGACACAGCTGCCGCGGGACCACATTCCGGTGCACCCTGATGGATTTCTCAGGCTTCTACACTCAGGGACGCCCAGACCACCCGTCCCCACCTCTATTGCTCTTGGAGGAGTTAGTCCCCAGGTGCTGCGCCCCATGGGAAGGTGGTGGGAAGAGTTACAGTTCCAACTGCATCCCGGACCTCAGGCCCCCACATCGCAGCTTCATGCCCCTGTCCCTGCCGCGTGCTGCCCCTTGTACGCTTCCACAGCACACTCACTTTGGTTAAAAATGCTACCCACGCTGGTGAGAATGAGGCATAAATACTGACTTCCACCACATGCCCATGGGCCATTGGAAACATATTTTCCTTTAAGTTGTTTGACCTTTTTTTGGCTCCAAACGTGTGCCCCTTCTCTCAGCTGCAAACAATGACCCTAAAGGAAACCCTGTCTCCTCTCCGCACGGGCGAGGGGACCGTCGCGCGTGCTGTGACCAGGATATCAGCTGGACGCTCACAGCCGGCCTCTTTCCTCCACGAGAGAGACGGGAGTGTCTGGAACATGTTTCTCACTCAGATGCTCCCAGCAAGGTCTTCCCGGGAGGGAAACAAGACAAACACCCAAAACGCACCGTCGTGAGCGGATGCCAGGTGAGCACCCCCCGCGCTTGCGGGTTCACCCCGGTTCCCGTGGTTCCTCGGGCTGCGCAGCATCCGGCAACCAGGGCCTGACACCTGCCTCCTGCCTCCTGCCTCGGCCGGTGCGGCACCAGCTGTGTCCTCCCGGCCCCTCAGCCAGGTGCCTCTCACCTGAGCAGAGGGTCACACTTTGCATCGTCTCCCGACACAGGCCAGCGCCCCTTCCATGGGCGGAAACAGGAGAGACGACTGAGTAGAAAAGGAAAGCCAGGGAGGGGGGGGACCATGAGCCTGTGACGCCCCCTTGACAGACGGAGAGTCACAGGAGGCCGCTGGCTCTGAGGAGGCGGCATCAGCGAGGGAACCTCATTGGCACCCGAGCGCCCGCAGAGCCCGGGACGTTCCACGGACCCGGTCAGAGGCGGACCACGGGACGCCCGCAGCGGGCGGTCACACGCACCTTAGTGTGAACACGCACCAGGCTCAGGGACGACGGAGCCTCGGTCACGGACACATGAAATAACGGTTTCAGGCCGACCAGAGAGAACGCATTGATAACACGCATGTCAGTTTGGCGTCTTCACGGGCGCCCGCCCAGGACGAATGCCAGGTTCACTAGGAAACCTTTCTCCTCCCACCCGCCCGCCCAGCAGCTGAGGCCCGAGGCTCAACCTGCAGGCAGATCAACGAGGGAACAAAGAACGGGGCTGGGTACTCACGGGAGGAAGGAGGCTCGGGAGGCGGCCGGGGCTGAGCTGTGAGCCCACGGAGAGGCGCCGTGGGCGTGGGGGGCAGGGTGGGCAGGGGGCGGGGCTGTCTGAGCAGGTACGCCTCTCAGGTGGGGAGAGTTGACTCCCCGGAGTCTCTCATTTGCCTTCACAGAGGAATTCCCCACCAGAGAGGACATCTGTGCGTTGTTTCCATCAATCAGGGGCGTTAAAGAGCGTTGCCTGCCTCTGCTGGTGCTCAGTGCCTTTCGCTCCAAAGTAACCCCTCGGCCCAGGGGCCTCACTTGGGGGCACGTTTTGGGACCCTTCACCCCCAAAGCCACTGGCGGGGCCAGGGTGCTGCCCACGGGGAGCCTGGGGGGGATGGGTGTGCTTTCCTCCACGCTCACTTCCTGCCAGACGGCGAGAGGCAAAGCAGGAAAGTGGGAGCGAGACCCGGGGAGTTGGGGGGGATCTGAACGGACGTGAATCTGGGGGAGAGACGAGGAGGAAATGCCTGGAGCCGAGGAGGAGCCCCAGCTTCTCCCCCACCTGTGACCCCTCCAGGCACAGCCGAGTACAGGCGGCGGCTCCCGCGGCCCCACCGGGCACGGCTGGGCCGGGCGCTTGTGCCGGCTGGTGGGTGTTCACTGATGGACCAGTGGAGGGGCCATGGAGGTGAGGGTGGTGGAGAAGATTGAAGGGGAGCCGAGAGGAGGTGACGCAATAGAGCCAGAGAGGGCAAGGCAGTGCTCAGGTCGGGGGGAGTGCCCCCCCCAGAAAGACCTCAAAAGGGGGCCACCTTTGATAGTTCACCTGTAAACACAACCCACACCAGGTAAGAACAGAGAGAGGCAAGCTCACCTCAAGGAGAGAGCATCCGCCCTGGTCGGTGCGGCTCAGTGGATAGGGCATCGGCCTGCAGACTGAGGGTCCCGGGTTCGATCCCGGTCAGGGCACATGCCCGGGTGCGGACTCGATCCCCAGTGTGGGGTGTGCAGGAGGCAGCCGATCCATGATTCCCTCTCCTCATTGATGTTTCTCTCTCTCTCTCTCTCCCTCTCCCTTCCGCTCTGAAATCAATTATATATAATTTTTTTTTTAATCTTCAAGCCAAGACGCCGCTCAGATCCCTTCCAGGGACGTCAGCTCCGTGGATTTCCTCGTGGCCCAGGGGCAGGGCCTCGTGCTCTGTGTCCCCGACGGACACGGGGCCCTGTTTTCCCTGCAGCGTTACCAGCACCTGAGAGAACCGTCTTCCGGCCAATTGTTTGCTTTTCCAGCCCAGACACGGGAACCCTCTGTTGCTCAGCACAGCAGACCCTGGAGCGGGACCCGCACGTGGCTGCTCGTGAGAAAGTGGGAAGTGAAGGCATCCGTGTAGGCCAAGAGGCCCCCAAACGGGGAGACGCTGAGAAAGACGGGCGGGGAATGGAGAGCCTTGAGAAATAGGCAGGAAACGGGGCACTGTCCACGGAGAGTGAGAAACCACCCCTTTCCCACGCGGGCTGAGCAGCGAGCGGATGGCGCCGGCCAGGCCCTCCATGTGCCAGTGGGGTCGCCACGGACTGAAATGCAGCCTCCACCAGACCGCTCACCCCTACCACTCACACCCCGACCCCCACCGCTCACACCCACCGCTCACACAGGGCACACAAACCACACTACATATACACACCACACACCAGCCCTCCACATACACACACCACACACACCACACTACATACACATCACACACACTAACTCCACACACACACACACACACACACACCTCTCGCTGTCTCCTGCCCTCCCCCAGTGCTGCCCCAGGAGACGAACTCAGAGTCTCGCTGATGCGGGTGATGGGGCAAGAAGCCCTCCTGTTGAATTGCCTTCAGCCCAGGACTCCCCCGTGGACAACTACAGCCGCTCACGGTGGGCACACGGTCCCCTGTCCCCGGCCACATGGGCAGTGACCCCTGGGTCATCCTGGTGTCCACCCCCACGGAGGGGTGCTCAGTGGCTCTCCCTGCATCTGAGCAGGTCAGGAAGCTGCCAGGGCCCCAGAGCTGGTGAACGAACTCTAACCTGGGCCTTGCTGGGGTCCAACCCCAGCAGATCCAGGGGTCCCCAAAGGTGTGGACTGAGTCGGCGAAGAAGGAACAACACAGAGGCAGCGTTCAGTTGATCAGCAGCCTAGCCAGGATCTCTAGTCAAGTTCTGGTCAGGATCTCCAGCCAGGTTCTGTGTCCATGTTCTCTTGCTAGGTTCTGTCTCTAGGTTCTGTCCAGGTTCTCCAGCCAGGTTCTGTCCAGGTTCTCCAGCCAGGTTCTGTCTAGGTTCTCCAGCCAGGTTCAGTCACCAGGTTCTAGTCAGGTTCTCTTGCCATGTTCTATCCAGGTTCTGTAGCCAGGTTCTGTCTCTAGGTTCTTCAGCCAGGTTCTCTCGCTAGGTTCTGTCTCTAGGTTCTGTCTCCAGTTTCTGTCCAGGATCTTTTGCCATGTTCTCTCCAGCGAAGTTCTTCTATCTCTAGGTTCTGTGTAGGTTCTGTGTCTAGGTTCTGTCCTGTTCTCTTGTGACATCTGTATTTATACCAGTTGATTCCAATCCTATCACTCTCTATTCCAAAGGTTAGGGCGTTTCTTATCTCCATTCCAGGGAGTAAAGATTATGTAGCTTAAGCATGATTGTTCGTAGTTAAATTGATTAATTACCCGCCTGGCACTTAGTTAAGGGGTTTTATTCCCTCCCTAACTTCAGGGGAAAATCCCTACCTGGGGAAACAACCTTTCTCAGAGAGGTGACCTTGGTTAAAACACATAGTGCCAAGAAGGTGAGCAAACATATTAAGAACAGTATGCCATATACGCCAGGTCCCTTGAAACAGCAAGGATGGACCGGCTCCCGGCAGGGCCTCTGCCTCTCCAGGCACAAGCTGTGACCCTCGGGCTCCCCAGCCTATCCCGGAGCAGAGACCCTGGGCACTTGGGGTACACTGAGGTCCGGAGGTCTCGGGGCAGCAGAGAAACCACACAGTGCTGGCCTCGCACCAAGAATGGGTTCAGCTCACACCCCCACCCTACTGCTCACACCCACTGCTCACTCCCACCGCTCACACCTACTGCTCACCCCTACCACTCACACCCCTACCCCCACCGCTCACACCCACACCACCACTCACACCCACTGCTCACACTGACCGCTCACCCCTACCACTCACACCCCCACTACCCCCATGCCCTGAACCCCTGAACATTCACACTGGGCGCTTCCCTCACACCCTAGGTCCAGCCAGCAGGCCCACCTCTGGGGGTGCTGTGGGGTCCCCCCAGGTTCCCAGTCTCTCCGCACAGGGCACATGGTTTGCCCGCCTGCTTCCCCAAGAGTGAGAGTGACTCCAGGTCCGCCTGTTTCCTTCCCAGCCCCCCTCCCTTAAGGTCAAAATAAAGTTATTCCACCCAAACTGTCTGAGGAAAAGCTGAATGTCGAGCAACGCCAGCATTTCTAAGTCGCGTGTTATCTGCCCGGACCTCGGGGACGCCTCACAAGGAGAAGGGCCTCCCTCCGGTCAGTGTCCTCCGGCTGTTCTCGTGGAGGTCGTGGCTCACTCAGCGCTCACGTGGCAAGTTCCACGGACAGAGCTGAGCGCAGCTGAGCTCTGCCCCTGAGCCTCACCCACAGCAGCGCAAGGCCGGAGCAGCCCTGCCCGCCCTCCTCTGTCTGTGCAAAGAGCCGGCTCTCCCTGCAGCTCCTCTGACCTATAAGCAGCCACTAGGATCGGGATCAGCCAGACCAGCCACAGGATGTCACTCTTACTCCACACACACACACATGCACACACATACACACACAGGATGTCACTCTTACTCCACACACATACATGCACACATATACACACACACACACAGGATGTCACTCTTACTCCACACACACATGCACACACATACACACACAGGATGTCACTGTTACTCCACACATGCACATACACATGCACACATGCGCACGCACACACATGTGCACGCACACACATGCACACACATACATACACACAGGGTGTCACTGTTACTCCACACATGCGCGCGCACACACACACACACAGGATGTCACTCTTACTCCACACACGCACGCACGCACGCACACACATACACACACAGGATGTCACTCTTACTCCACACACACACACACACACACACACACACAGGATGTCACTCTTACTCCACACACGAACGCACACATGCACACACATACACACAGGATGTCACTGTTACTCCACACATGCACACACACATGCACACACACATGCACACACATACATACACACAGGATGTCACTCTTACTCCACACACACACACACACATACATACACACAGGATGTCACTGTTACTCCACACATGCGCGCGCACATGAGCGCACACACACACACACACACACACACACACAGGATGTCACTCTTACTCCACACACATACATGCACACACCGTCTGTCCCGTCACGAACCCTCCCAGGATGGCTGCGGTTCTAGCCTCCTCTGAGCCCAGGCCCCGCCATGTTCCTCTGGCGCCTGCAGCACCGTGGCCCACACAGCCGCTGGCACGAATGGTGAGAGAAAGCCTTACCCTCACGGAGTCCGAGGAGGCGGGTTTTAGATCATCAGGGAGGTTTTTTAAATATATTGTCACTGATTTCAGAGAAGAGGGGAGAGGGAGTGAGAGAGAAACATCCATGAGGAGAGAGAATCATGGCTCGGCTGCCTCCTGCACGCCCCACACCGGGGATTCGAGCCACAGCCCGGGCATGTGCTCTGACTGGGAGTCAAACCCTGACCTCCTGGTTCATAGGTTGACAGCCAACCACTGAGCCACGCGGCCGGGCACCAGGGAAGTTCCACTAATGCAGCAGAACAGCAATCCCAGTAGAAGGGAGCTTTGAGTCAGAAAGAGGGAGAAAGCCTTTGACCTCTAAAGAGTGGCCGTGGGTTAGCCTGGACGTAGCTTTCCTATCGGTAAAAGTCCCTCGGGCACAGGTCACCCCAACGTTCTCCACGCCCCACAGCAGCAGGCAGAGTCGGGGCACAGAGAGCCGGCCCTTCCTCAGAGAGCCGGGTCTACAGAGGAGCCGCGTGAGCCCAGCATCTGCCAGGCCGTGCAGGAGCCGGCAGCTCGGTCTGCGCGGACACGGCTCACAGAGGCCTCGTGGTCCTCGCTGTGACACGTGTCGTCTCAGCCACACCCGAGGCGGAGCGGTCGGTGCGGACCACACCTCCCACGGCGGACGGCGAGGGTCCGGGACGAGCTGCGGCTACGGGCACAGTCCAGGTCACACTCGGGTCAAGGTCACGCTGCGCACCACCCCCTTCGCGGAAAAGGGCTGTATGAACCCCCTTCGCACCGAGCACACGTCGGCTTTAGAGTGAAAGGTTTTCATGGAGGAGGCCGGCCAGCGGAGTGTCCTTCAGCAGCAACTGTCTGCAGTCACCTCTTCCCCAGGCTCTTACTGAGCACGTGCTGTCGGAGTAAACGCACATAACGTCCCCCTCTGTGCCTGCCAATCACAAGACACCCTCCCACAGGAAGCCGTAAAAACCGGAGGTGGCCAGGGCGAGGGAGACACAATGCTCACCCGGACGTGCTTTGGCGTCTGCTCACCGTGCGTATTGAGTGATCTGTTCCAAGTCACCGTCTCAGGGCACCTTGCTCAGCATGAGACGGCAGCACGGGGACGGGCAGCACGGGGACCGGCAGCACAGGGACTGGCAGCACGGGGACCGGCAGCACGGGGACCGGCAGCACGGGGATGGGCAGCATGGGGATGGGCAGCACGGGGACAGGCAGCACGGGGATGGGCAGCACGGGGACCGGCAGCACGGGGACCGGCAGCACGGGGACCGGCAGCACGGGGACGGGCAGCATGGGGATGGGCAGCACGGGGACAGGCAGCACGGGGATGGGCAGCACGGGGACGGGCAGCACGGGGACCAGGTAGTAAGGCGCTAAGTAGCTGGTCAATTCAACAAGCTACGATCCTTCTGGCATCTGAACAGCCCTACTTCTCCCAGGGGCTGGTGGTCCACCCAGTGTCCCCCTTGTCCTCCTCCTCGCTGTCCTCTGTCCTCCTCGCTGTCCTCCGTCCTCCTCACTGGCCTCCGTCCTCCTCGCTGTCCTCCGTCCTCCTCACTGGCCTCCGTCCTCCTCACTGTCCTCCGTCCTCCTCACTGGCCTCCGTCCTCCTCGCTGTCCTCCGTCCTCCTCACTGGCCTCCGTCCTCCTCGCTGTCCTCCGTCCTCCTCACTGGCCTCCGTCCTCCTCACTGTCCTCCGTCCTCCTCACTGGCCTCCGTCCTCCTCGCTGGCCTCCGTCCTCCTCACTGTCCTCCGTCCTCCTCCTTGGCCTCCGTCCTCCTCACTGGCCTCCGTCCGTCCCAGGGGTCCTCCTCTCAGTGAGCCCCGGCTCTAACTGCTGGGGACACGGCGGGAACAGCGAGGAGGTCCCGTCCTAACGGAGCCTGTGTTCCTGGCGGCGTGTTAATAAGCCGCACGCAGAGGCTGTTAAGGAGTGACCAGGGCCCTGGCCAGTGGCTCAGTGGGTAGAGTGTTGGCCTGGGGCCTGGGTTCGATTCCCGGTCAGGGCACAGGCCCGGGTTGCGGACTCGATCCCCAGTCGGGGTGCATGCAGGAGGCAGCCGACCCATGACTCTCTCATCGTTGATGTTTTTCTCTCTCCTTCTCCCTTCCTGCTGAAATCAACAAAAATATATATTTTTAAAAGAGTGCCGGAGAGATGGATCAGAAGTGTTGCTCCGAGAGAGAGAGAGAGAGAGAGAGAGAGAGAGAGAGAGAGGGGGGAGGAAGGAAGGAAACAGACTCTGCCCCCCACAGGCAGCCTCGCTCCCAGAGCCTGGGCTGCACAGACCCCATTCTCCCTCCACACCCACAGGCCCCCCATCTCTCCTCTCTTGGGGGGCAGGGGGAGCAGGAGGGGCAGCGCGCAGGTCAGGGGCGTTGTTGCTGGGAAGGTGCCTCCTGGGCTGAGAAACATCCCAGATGCTGGAAGCAGCCTGGGGGCCGCAGACCCCCTCCCCCGGTGCCCCTCTCAGAGCCGTCCCCTCGCCCAGGAGGCAGACACAGCTCCGTCCCAAATGGCCAAGGATGGGAGGCACCTGGCGGGGGGGCTGGAACCTGTAGGGCAGGGGTCCTCAAACTACAGCCCGCAGGCCACATGCGGCCCGCTGAGAACATTTGTTTTTTTACTTCAAAATAAGATATGTGCAGTGTGCGTAGGAATTTGTTCACAGTTTTTTTTTAAACTATAGTCCGGCCCTCCAGCGGTCTGAGGGACAGTGAACTGGCCCCCTGCTTAAAAAGTTTGAGGACCCCTGCTGTAGGGGCTCCAACATGAAGCGATTGTGCAGAGCCGAGAGGAGGACAGACAGGGAGGAGCACGGACGGGAGGAGGACGGCCGGGGAGGAGGGAGCAGGGGGAGGAGGGGCAGAGGGATGCAAACCAGCTAGCGGGGCAGGGAGGTGCCGGACACCCTGGCCAGGACCCACAGGTGGGAGCACGGAGGGCGTGGGGCAGGGGCACGTGGTGGGACCCGCGTGGGGCTCAGAGAACGCGATGCCTTGGGGAACCGTGTGCGTCTGGAAAGTCGGAAGCAAACGCTGTCCCTGCCCTCGCTGGCCGCGTGGAGTGGAAGAAAGGCTGTCACCCCGAGAGAGACCCGGGGCCCTCGCATTCCCCGCGGCCCCGCCTAAGGAGAGGCACCGCACGCGGGCGTTCCCGGGCCCCTGGGGGTCAGGACGCCTGCCGGGTGCGGAGCAGCATCGAGAACCAGCTGCCTGGGCGCTCCGTGACCTGCTTCCCCCCTCGGGTCCGTGGCCAGCGAGGCCGCCTTTGGGCACGAAAAAAAGGCAGAAAGAAACTCAGGCAAAGACGACTTCCTGGCTTTTGAGGCATTTGGAGTCCAAAGGGCTCTGGGCCGGCACTGCTCTCGGCCTGTCCCACTCCACAGCCATCAGGCCCAGTGGCCGCAGAAGGTCGCCAGGCAGTTTCCCACGGGGACAGCAGGTGGCGCTGTCTCCTCTCCTAGGAGGGTCTCTAAGTTCCTCCTGGAGCTCGGCAGCTGGAGGAGAGCGCGGAGCCCCATGGCCACAGGCACAGGCTGTTCTCCAGTCCCGGGACCTCCGCCCGCCCGGGGAGGGAGAGCGGGGCAGCCTTCACACACACAGCTCTCGCTCTGCTCCCACCAGGCAGCAGGGAGGGTGGCCCGGGTTCCGAGTGCAGTCAGCAGTGGCCAGCTCGCTGTTTTGGACGCCTGCGTTTTGAGCCCTTTGACGACCTTGTCCTTGTTCCTGCGGGTCAGGAGCGGCTTCCCAGTGAGTTGGTGCCGCTGCTGTTCCATCCGCACCCGCAGCCCCACTTCGCTCCGCGGCAAGACCGAGCGGCCGTGTCTGGACGGGGGACACTGAGGCCAGCAGCTCTGGACCGGCCGAGCGTGCACCTGGACTCACGGAGCTGCCACCACGAGGGGAGCGTGGGCCCGCCGCCAAGGGGAGAAGCCGGAGCCTCGCCCAGGTGGGAGCCAGCTTGGCTCTCGTGTCCCAGAGCCCAACACGCCTGGGCCTGGCCTCCTGCTCCCGGCCCAGCGCTCCCTTATGACCCTCCATGTCTCTTCAGGTCCCAGGACCACACGCCTGCTCGCGGCTGCGTGTTCTGGAGGTTCGCACGTGGTTGCTGGGGTGTCTGTGATTCCACACGGAAACCAGGGGCCCCTCCACAGCCCGTGTCGACTTCAGAGAAAAGCAATGTTCTCGCTGCTGGCAGAATGCCAGCACCCAGATGCCAGTCACCAGCCCTCCCTCCATCAGGAGGCCGCGAGGTGGGCGGGGGGGGGGGGGCGCAGGTGGCCCTGCCCCACATCTGTCAGGGCCGCCCAGGGCCAGAGCAGGTCGGCCCAGACTTCTCCTCGATCTTTTTTCTGAAGTGCTCCCAACCCTCCCTCTCTCCCTCCCTCTCTCCCTCTCTCCCTCTCTCTCTCTCTCTCTCTCCCCTCTTCCTCCCTCCTGCCCTCCCTCTCCTTGCCTCCCAGACCACAGGCTGCTGCTACCAGCTTCTGACCACAACGCACTTCAGCTCCCATCAAGGAGCGTGGTTGACCCTGTGGGAGCGTGCTCCTGGCAGCAGCGGGCAGAGCCAGGGATGGCATCCGACAGGGCACCCAACATTCCCCCCCCCCCACCCGACAAAGGGGCATCTGGCCCAGTACGTCCACGGTGTCGAGACCCAGAAGCCCTGCTCCAAGCAGCCTCTTGGTCCCCCGCCCATAACACCGGCTCCTTAATCTACAGGTCACCGTTCAGTGGCCTGTCCGTTGTCCTCTATGGACCGTGACTCTGCAAAGACTGTCCATCTTTCCCGCGTGTCCCTTTCTTGGGTGTTTGTCTAACATCTGGAACAGGCAGGTGCCCTCTGCGTGGTGGTGAGAGAACAGATACAAGAACCTTTCAAACGAGTGAGCAAGGAGACTGGCTACTGTCGGGAGAACTGTGACACGCCAACCCCGCACACGGATTATGCTTTCGCGTTATGATACCGGGACTAAAACGACTTTTCAAATGAACGTTATTCTATGCCTTTTTCTTAAAGATAAGGAGAAATTATAGAATCTTCCAGGAAGCATATGTCACGTCTCCAAAAGCTGTGGAATCACAGGCTGATTTCTGCATTTGCATCCCACGGCCAGGAATAGCCGTCTTCCAGGTTCACCTAGGAAGAACCTCCCTTGACAACCTCCCCGCCCAGCTGTGATCAGCAAGTCAATACCATGTCATCAAGAACAGCCATTCTCACTAACCAGCGTATGGGAGTCTCATCTGTAAAGCTCTTTGTACATCTACGAGCTACCGTTCAATATTAAGGCCATCATCTATATATATAAAAGCCTAAGTGACTGACCGACCTGTTGACCAGTCACTATGACACTCAATGCAGGAGCTGCCCCCTGGTGGTCAGTGAGCTCTCACAGCCAACCTCCCGTGACAGTCCCCTGCCACCCCCCTCAGCCGGCCAACTTCCTGTGGCCCCTCCCCACAGCCAACCTCCCACCACCCTCATCGGGCCCCAAGCGCCAGCCAGGCCCAGGGACCCCACCCATGCACAAATTCATGCACTGGGCCTCTAGTATTTAAATATAGGCATTTCATCTTAAAGTTTCCAGTTCTCATTCTAATAATAAAGAAGATGAAATCAGAGAATATTTTTATAATTTCTCTTCAACACTCTGCCCCCCCCCCCACCCAATCCTGGGTAGATCAGAGCATTCTAGATATAATTGTAATTACAGTCAGAAAGATGGACACAGATAACTGCATAGAAGGCTAGGTAGGTAGGTAGGTAGGTAGGTAGGTAGGTAGGTAGGTAAATGATGATAGGTGATAGATGATAGATAGATAGATAGATAGATAGATAGATAGATGATAGATAGATGATTTATATAGGAGATATGTATACAGTTGGCCCTTGAACAACATGGGGGTTAAGCGTTCTGACCTCCAGGCTGTCGAAAATCTGAACATGACTTTTGACTTCACAGAAATGTAACTTCTAAGGCCTACTATTCATGGGAAGCCTTATTGAGAAATACAATGAAATAAGCCAGAGAAAAGAAAGTGCTATTGATGAAATCATAAGCAAGAGGAAATACAATTCCTGTGCTGTATTTATCAACACCATAAGTCTCCACCCTCTGTTTACAAGATGAATCGTGTGTCAGCACCTGCATCAGTATTGTCTTGTGTGATACGAAACCCTGTAGCAATTATTCCCACCAGACATCAAAATTAAAGGTAATGTGAGGAAGAAGTTCGTATTTGCAGGCCTAACGATTCATGCGCTGACAATGAAGGCACAGCGATGTGACCGCTGTATGGTAACCCGGTGTGATCGGTACGACAGCCTCACCGTCGTGAGGAACTCTCTCTTCCATCGCTTTGAAGTGATGGAATCCAAGGTCTAGGAGAGGAACAACCAGACTTTGAGGAATGTTAACTGCCAGGATGTCGGGAACCGCACCCTTCAAACCGAAGTCGGTCCCGTCCATGGGCTCTGAGCACCTTGAAACCAGGACGCCTGTCTGTCCCGGCCACGGAGCACCGGGCCACGGAGCACCGGGCTACGGAGCACCGGCCAGGAGCGCGCAGGAAGCCGTCGCCGACACTTGAGAAGGACGAGTGCGCGTCCTGGCCTGCGGCGGTTTGCAGGTGGTGTGGGTCTGGGATCCTGCCCCTCCCGGAGCCGTGCAGGGCTTTCTGCTATAAATGAGCTCCTCGCCCTGCTTGCTGGGAGCCAGGTTTGTGCCCATCTGCTGCCATTGTTTCTCCACGCTTCCCAGCTACGGTGCCTGGCGTGCGGGTATCCTTCGGTGGGTCATCAAGGCATCTGTCTGCCCACCTTGTGGAGGCCCCGTCTCAGTTCACCAGGCAGCAGCTGCTGGGCCATCTTGCTCCCCTCCATCACTGCCCGGCCCCGCCCCGCAAGCTGCTGGCAGGAGCCATCCTTCCACTGTGCGGGGCTGGCTGCGCTCCAGGGCCTGGCTTCTGGGCTCCTCGCCTCCAAGCTAACATCCTGGAGTGATGTTTTCAGCCAGATGCGTCCCCCACAAGAAACCCAGGCCCGTGGGTGTGTACAGGACACAGACAACCCTCCCTGCACGGTATCTATTGGGAGTGGTTTCTGTTTGAGCAGGAGGCCACCGGGAGCCACGTTAATAAGAGAGGAAAGCTCTCAGTGCGTAAAGACTGGACTTCCAGGAACCCCGCCGCGTCCGAGTCCACTCACAAGGGGCGCGGGGGCACCGGCACAGGGCCGCGCGCTCAGCTCAGCTCAGCTCCCTTCCCAGGCGCTACCGAGGGCTCGGAGCCGCGAGACGCAGCGGGTCACGTGCAGCGTATCGTCCGCGATGCTCTGAGCCCGAAGCGTGACTATCGATGGGATTGTTCGAGCTCCGTCTTCTGCCCCCTTTGTCTACTTCACTTGTCATAAAATCAAAGGTGGTGAAACTCAGCTTGCACCCCCACAGGCACAAGGCATCCAAAGCTGAAGGTTTTCATGCCTCTTGCTGTGGCGTCAAGGTCATGGCCTTCCTTTCAGCTCTTTTCCTGACCTTCTCACTCACTTACATAAACTATATGATTTTTTAAAAGATGACATTTCACCCTGACCGGTGTGGCTCAGTGGATAGAGCATCGGCCTGCGGACTCAAGGGTCGCAGGTTCGATTCTGGTCAAGGGCATGTGCCTCGGTTGCAGGCACATCCCCAGTGGGGGGTGTGCAGGAGGCAGCTGATCGATGTTTCTCTCTCATCGATGTTTCTGGCTCTCTGTCCCTCTCCCTTTCTCTCTGTGAAAAATCAATAAAATATTTTTAAAAAAAAAAAAAAAGATGACATTTCCGCTCTGGCAGCTGTGGCCCCGCTGGTTGGGCGTCGTCCTATGCACCACAAGGTCTCGGCTCCATTCCAGGTCAGGGCACACGCCCGGGTCATGGGCTCAATTCTCAATCGGCTGCAGGAGGCAGCAGGTCGGTGTCCACTATCACATCAGTGTTTCTCTTTCTCTCTCCCTCTCCCTTCCTTTCTCTCTCTCTAAAAATCAATAAAGAAAAAATATTTTTAAAAGATGACGTTTCTAAGCCTTGCAAATGTATGTGTGGCACACAAGGGGTCTAAATGACATCAGCGCACAGAGCCTCACCAACAGGAAGTGTTGTGCCCAGATTTCAAGGTTCCCAAGACCCCCAGGGAGCCAGTCAGTCTGATGCAAAAGCAAAGAGTCATTTATTTCAAACCTAGGTTTGGCTCCCCTGCCACACTCACCGAGGCAACGGTAAGCTCCAGTGGCCGAGAGAGAGAGAGACGCCTGATGGGACAGGGGGTTTTAAAGGGGGGTGGAGCGAGGGCAGGAGAGGGGACTGTGGGCCCGCCGATTGGCCAGGCGCGAGTCGGTACAGGATGTGGTCATAGTGATGGCGTGCACTTCCCTTGATTATTATTGGTTAGTCCAGAGAAATCCTGGGTGTGGCTAGCAGCAGCTTCTTCCCGTGAGGAAGCACATGGCACCGTCCCAAGATGGAGGACCCAAGGCAAGATGGAGGGCGCAGTCCTCGCCCGGCTCCCGCTGCTGCCGCTGGAACTCGCCGCAAGGCAGGATGGCCCTCCCGCACAGCACCCGCAGCCGGCCTGCGGGCGGACCGGGACTCCTGCAGCGGCGCGTCTGGGCGGCACAGGCCCAGCAAACGGGGTGCGGCCGGCGGAGCGGCCCGGCTCCGGAAGAGCAGCATCCGCTCCGAGCAGGCCCGGCCCACGGGCCGGTGCACCGCAGCATGGCGGCCTCCCCGGGCTAGGGCACGCGCCCCACTCCGCTGCGGCCGCTGCTGCACCAGGGCCGGGGGTCCACGCGGCCCGCGCGGACGCCCGGTCCGGGGGGCAGCGGGCGGGTGGCAGCCCGTGCCAGGCTCCTGCTGTGGGCCGGGGAGCCGATGCCCCACGCAGGCCCCCCTGACCGGCCCGAGGGCCGCATGGACCCCCGGCCCCAGCGCGGGCAAACGGGGAGCTGACCACGGGGAAGGGAGGAAAGAGCCAGGCGGTGAGGCCTTCTGCTCCCAGACCTCCCCCGGGGTCGGTCGCCGCCCGGCCCCACCCCTCGGCCCGCCGCCGGCCACGCAGCCGGTCCGGACACTCGGACCCGCTCCGGGGAGACCAGGCCCTACGGCGGGCACGAAGGGATTTCAGAGCCCAGCGGCCAGACTCCTCCTCCCGCACCGCCCGGAGAGGCGGGCGGCGTGCCTTTCAGAAGCACACAGTTAGGGACACCCATCCCAGGGAGGGCATCCAGGAGGCAAGAACCGCTCTCCTCATCCCCACGCCCCTGCTCCCCCCACCCCCCAAAGGAGCCAGGAGAGAGAAGCAGGACGTTCGGGCAGCCCAGTGATGGCCAGGAGGTCCTGACAGAGGTAGAAACGGGACTTCCTGAGAGCCACTGGGGCCGGACATTGTGCCAAGCCATTGTACCCGTCAAAAATAAACAAAGCCAGGTATTAGCACGGCCAGGACAGAGTTGAATCAGTCACATCCTGCTCCGTAGGCAAAGGGTCCAGTGGGCACTGAGCTCAGAGAATGGGGAGACGGGGTGGGGTGAGCAGGGACTCGGCAGGGTCACGGAAATAACAACAAGCAGAGGAGGGCCTGGTCCAGACCATCTGGGTCTGGTAACTGGTTTATCCAAGTCGGGCTCCTCCCCTGCCCCCTCCCTGAGGCGAGGGGACAGGGAGCCTGTCTGCAGGTGTTGGCAGGAGCCAACAGTGAATTCCGGGGGCCGCCTGGGGCTTTCTCGGCGGGTACTGTGCGGGGCTGGTGTCGTCCGACGGGTGGGCCCTGTGCCCTTAGGACGATGTCAGCGGTTGGTCAAGTCTATAGCCAAGCCCAAGACCTGGCAGAGTTTGGTCAAGGAGAAACGTCTTTGTCCTGTGTCAGCATGGCCACAACCCGCCCCCATCCCCCCGACAGAGGTGGTGTTGTTGCCATTTAGCAGATCACAAAGCTGAGACCAAGAGCGCCAGGTGCCCGAGTGCAGCCCGAGTGCAGCCCGAGTCCAGCCCGAGGGGCGGCGGTGGCCTTGGCAGCAGATCTTCCGTCTCCATGCGGCGGGCGACAGGGGTGGCTCCCGGGGCACTGCCTTCAGAACCGGAAGCTCCGGGTGAGGGGTCACCTGCCCCGGAATTAGAGGTCGTCGGTGACAAGGACCCGCACCCTGACTCACAGCAGCGCCCAAGCACCGAGCAGGCACCTCCCCTCGCAGTGAACGCGGTCACACACCGAGCTGGGCGCACACGCGGCAGGAAACGAGCAGGTGTCCGCCGTCCCCGTCCAGGCGAGCGCGGCGATGGGACACAGGAGCTTCTGAGACCAGCCGGAAGGCAGGAAGGGCTTCCTCACACGCCATTCAAACCAGCTCCGAAGAGCGTGCTTTTCAGTTAGTCCTACCGCGGGTTCGCGGCAGAGATCGCGGCGACATCATGTGATAAACTGCCCCGTTTCTTCCGCGGCCCGAGATGTGCCCGCGTCCTCGCCTTCCAGAACCGTCTGCCGAGCCAGCCCCCTCCTCCCTGTGCGGCACGAGCTGTTCCTCGGTGTGAAGTCCTTTCGGCCCGAGAGGGGCAGGTGCTGGACGAATGAACCTTTGTCCCTGTCGGCGGGGAAAGGATGCCCTGGTTTGAGCTGCTCTTCCTTGCAAACCCCCGCCTTCCGGGCAGAGCGCCCGCCGGGCGTGTTAAATCGGGAAGACAGCTTTCCGGTGGAGGCAGGTCAATCACAGGACAACGGCTCCGGTTTGCACTCCCACCAGCTGTGCCACCCTCGCCTGCAGCTCTCACCGTGCAGGCGTGGCCGCGGCTTGTGAGCGCTTCCAGGACGACCCCTCCCAGCCTGACCCCGAACCGAAGCCCTGCGCCCCCTCCTCCTCCTCGGGGGCAAGGAAACGCCAGCGGCCCTGGCTGTGCCGAGCGGCCTGGGCCGGAGTGGCTGAGCCTGACGGGAGACAGACACCCTCCCCGCACATCGCCCTCCACACGCGGCATTTCAGCCACTGACCCACCCGCCGGGGTCAGCCTTGGTGACCGCCATCAGGCTGCTGAGCTGTGTTTCTGTGTCGCTGCAAAACGAACTTGAACTCTCGGAAAACCACGAACGTAGCACAGGGCATGGGGCAGAGACGAGGGCAGGCCGCTGGGCTGGGCGCACCCAGGCTGCTTCCAGAGTGAGAGCCCGTTGTGCTGTCAGATGTCCAGGTGCTGTGGGACCCTGGATGACGGAGACACCTACGGGGGACTCCTTCCCACCAGTGCTGCACACACGCACACCCACAGAACACACATGTGCATGAATGTACACACCCACAGAACACATGTGTGCGTGCATGCGTACACCCATAGAACACGTGTGCATGCATGCATGCACCCATAGAACACATGTGTGCATACACCCATAGAACATATTCGTGTGCATGCCCCATAGAACATACATATGAACACATGCACACATACCTATAGAACGTAAACATGTCACACCCACAGAACATATACATGTCACACCCATAGAACACATACACGTGCACACACCCCATAGAACACATATGTGTGCACGCATGCACACACATTACCAGCACAACCTCTTTCAGTCACTTCCCACTGTCTTAAGACTGCACGCCTACCCCTGCGTCACTGGGGACTCCCCTCTCAACTGGGCTCTCAGACCAGGTCCAACTCCTCAGTTCCTCGAGCGTAGCCCTCTCCTTCTCTTGCAGGACCCCACACTGCTCTCCCTCCTGCACCCCCGCCTCCTCCCTGCTGGGCCAGCCCCGTCCTTCCTACCTCAGCACTGATGCCTTTGCGATGACCAGCCTCCCCGACCCCCACGCCTGCGTGCACTGCCCCCAGGGGTGGACCCGCGCATTTCCCACTCACGGTTGTCAGTGCTCGCGCCAAACACTGGGCTCTGGGTGCTGGCATGTTCCTCCTGGTCACCCTCCATCACCACGGTCCCGCCCAGCGGCGGGCACACGATACACAGGAGATCGGTGCGTATGCGCTGGGGACGCAGGAAATGCGCTAAACACGGTGTCAGACCATCACAGGACCGCCTCCTCTGCTGGCCCGGTTCGCAGCCTCCTCTCCAGCGGGCTCCCCGGGAGAGAGAGCCCCTCTAGAATACGGTGTGTGCACCCCACACTGCAGCTGTGTGCTCACCACTCCCCTCACCACAGCAAAGGGAGGCAGGTCCTCACCTTTCTGCCCAACGGGGTGCTTGCTGGGCTCCCACAGCGAAGCCCAAAGCCCCGGCCTCACCCACAGCAGGTATTTCTAACGGTCAGCAGGACGGCTGCCCCTGCGGCCGCTCTCCTGGGCCTGGAGACGCGCCTCCTCCCTGTGTCTGCGCCCCAACCGCCCTCCCTCTAAGGACACCGGTCACATCAGATCAGGGCCCACCTTGTGCAGCCTGGGCTGCCCCTTTAAAGCACATTCCCACACACAGTCACACGATAAAATCCAGGGGGAGGACTTCAACATGGGGAGCGGGGGCGGGGCCGCACACCAGCCATGACAGGACCTGTCTGGGGTTGAAGCCTGGCCTCTTACACTCGGAGGCATCGCGATGCCGCTGAGAACAGGCTGTTCTCTGCTTCACACGCGGGACCTGGGCGTCCGTGTTCCCTGTGGGGTCACCTGGTCACTCACACGTCCCCAGGGGCTGCGTGGGGAGGGGGGCCCGTGACTCCTGGACCAAGCACCACGCAACCCGAGGCACCAGATCAACTCCCTCCGCGACGCCCTCCGCGACTCTGAACAGTGTGCTTACTACCGTCCTGCCCTGGCTGTGTTGGGGTTGGGGGGGGGGTGGGCGGAATGTTGTTTTGTTTTTTTCCGATTACAAAATGGGGCCAAGAACACCAATGGGGGGGGGGGGGGACACACGTATTACCGCCAACGATAAAGATTTAAACAAGAAAAAGAGCATTGCTTTGTGAAGCACTGTGTGAATCACAGATGCCCAGACTCGTCCATGTGAAAGTCTTCAAAACGTTCCATGTCAGAGTCTGGAGACTGGGCGCCATGCCTTGCGTTTTTCTCCTCCTTCAGCTCATCTCCGATCCCTGTGCTGAGCTCCTTTGAAGCAGATGGACTCGGGCAGGCAGGACTCCGGCGGGGGGCGGGGGGTGGGGCCGGTTCCCTGTAAAAGGACCAGCTCTCCCGGCACCTCCAGGGGCTCCTCCCCCCCAGGAGATGGCGCAGGGAGGCTATGTCAGTTTCTCATTTCAGTCCGAGGGGGAGCATTTTAAAAAGCGAAACCCGATAGAGAAAGAGAAAAGGGAATGTGGGTGACGTTCATAAGCCAAGAGCCTGAAAAGGATTTGTTTTGGTCGCATAGAAAGTGCGCACACGATGCCAGTTGCTCTGTGGACGGGGTTCTTCTTGCGTTTGTGTCGGAACAAGTGAAATCAGCTGGATGATCCATGTGAGGGGTGGGCCGTGCCTTCAGAGCCGCTCTGTGATGCCCACACCACCCGTCAGCCTCCGAACGCTGCTCCACGGGGACCAGCCCACAGTCGCATTGGAGGAACCATTTCAAACAGCGGTCCCCAGCCTTCTTCCGACCACGCCCCGTAAGCACCTCTAGCATCCTGGTGCCCCCCCCCCCCATGACATAGAATTCTTCTTATTCAAAAAGTGAGCTCCTACTCACACGGAGGGAGCCTAAAAGGCCATGAACTTGGTCTAAACGAGCTTCCCAAGAACATGCATCCACGAAAGAGAAACAAAAGAACGAGAGGGCAGTTGAAGTCCTGAGGAAGGCATCACTAGAAATTGTTAAAAAAAAAAAAAAAATAGTAATAAGCCCTAACCGGTTTGGCTCAGTGGATAGAGCGTCAGCCTGCGGACTAAAAGGTCCCGGGTTCGATTCCAGTCAAGGGCATGTACCAGGGTTGCGGGCGCATCCCCAGTAGATGTGCAGGAGGCAGCTGATCGATGTTTCTCTCTCATCGATGTTTCTGACTCTCTATCCCTCTCCCTTCCTCTCTGTAAAAAATCAATAAAATATATGAAAAAAAAATTTTTAATAGTAATAATATGAAGTGACATGAAAAAATAGCAAATATAAGTTTCAAAACATAATAGAGAACTGGAATGCACAAATATGCCACAATCTGTATTTAAATGCTGTAGAGGAGGCCCCTAGAGACGAGGAGCAGCAGGCGGACAAGGCCCCGGTGTCTTTGGCTCCAGAACTCCAGACGCCAATGCAGACACAACATCCGGGAGGAGGAAGGCGCCCCTCTCTGCCTCTGTAAGTTCCGGGGACACGTTTCCCAGAGGCCCCTGCGCTCCCCCCAACCCCCTCCAGGGATCAGCATCCCCTCCAGGCTACAGGCCGGTCCTCGCAGCGCCACACCCCCATTTCTCAGTCAGTGCAGTGTTTCCCTAGGAAGAGGGGGTGGTGATTGGGAATAAGCCATCAATAGTTTCTGTCTATTACAGGGGCCCCCATAGCAGTTCCTCCTGCACGCCCCGCCTTAATATTCGCAGGCGTCAGTCCGTTCGTCTCTGTTCAACCCCCGAGCATGTCCACCCCACAGCGGGCTCATGTTTCCAGGTTGGTGGGAAGTCTGCCCAAATTCTCAACATACTTCCACTTTCCATCCGGAGCCTGTTTCCCCCAGGGATTTTGAAGAGAAATTAAATACAGAATCGTGTGTCATTTATAGGTGTGCCTGGGGGTTGTACCTCCACAATCCTACAATGCTGGAAGAAAACCTACCTGATTTTATTAAATATATTTTTGTTGATTTCAGAGAGGAAGGGAGAGAGAGAGAGAGAGACATCATTGATGAGAGAGAATCATTGATCGGCTGCCTCCTGCACGCCCCACACTGGGGATCGAGCCCGCAATCCGGGTCTGTGCCCTGACCGGGATTCGAACCTGTGACCTTTTGGTTCCTGGGTTGACACTCAGCAGCTGCGCCACGCCCACAGGGCGAAATCTGCCTGATTTTGACCCTTCAGCAAGGAAACGCACATACGCACTGTCACAGGATAAGGTTTACCTTCTGGGCTTTCTGCAACGATTCATGAACCAGCTGCGTCCCATCCAGACAGGCCGCTCCGAGGGGCTGTACAAAAGGACAGGCGTTCGAAGGAGGAAGGAGGGGCAACAGGAGGTTTCATGAGGGGAAAGCAGGCTGGTGGTGGCCGGTCACCTTCCTGAACAGCAGGCCCACCTCGCGGGCAACCCGACTGGCTGGTTTAAGACTCCTCTCCTGTGAGAGCTAGGTCTGGTGTGGGGATGTGGGAGGTGGGGCTCCGCGTCAGCACCTCCCATGGAGTCCGCTGTCCCGTTTCTAAAAGCACCCACATCCCCACACCCAGGGCGAGGGCGCACCCACCGCCCAACTCCCCCGGCCACGGCATTTTCCGGAAGGTGCACACTCACAGAGTAGGACAAGGACTCGTCTTGATCTTCAAGCTCCCACCCGGGAGACGTGGCAGAGAAAACCCCACCTGCTTGGCCTGGTGTCTGACCAGACTGTGCCTCATGCTGCCCTCCCCCTCCTCCTCCACCTGCTGTGTCCCTGGGACGGGTGGGCGGCCGTCCTCCTGGCTAAGACGCAAGTCAGCGCTGGGACTCTCAGCTGCGGGTCTCCCTTCGGTCTTGACCACGGGCAGAAAGGGAGGGCCTGCCGGGAGACCGTCCTGGTAGCCAGGTGGTCATCGAAGGAGACACCAGGTGACGGGGGCCCGGTCCTGATCCGTCATGTCCAACCCGTCCCGGTGCTCATCGCCCTTGGAAACCCATCACCGCCACCCCCAGCGGCAGCACCGGCGAGATAGGCCGGGCTCTCGCCAGCTGCCGGGGGAGGAAACCGGGCCGAGGCCGCAGGGTCAGGAGGTGCCTCCAAGTGCCAGGGCTCGGCCTTCGTCGTCCCGGCCCAGCTGCTCGCGTGTGTGTGCGCCAAGCTGCATACACCTCGGGGGCTGCCCCCAAACGAACCCGAGAGCCAGGAAGGCGGCGGCGAGCGGCCTAGTCACAGCGCACGGAGAGCCCCGTCCTGGGGCCCCAGTCACCCACCTGCGCCCACATTCTCTCGCGTGGATCGCAGGCGGGAGCCACAAGGGCACCTGTCCTGTGGCAGCCCCTGCCTGCTCCCCGTGAATCTCCGCTGCAGCCGCGCCAGGGGCACCTGCAGGCCATGCTCACCACAGACCAGGCCCAGGCTGGGCCCAGGTATGGCCGTACTTCCAGGTGGGGGGCGAGGGGAGGGGGGGCTGAAGGGGGGGTGGGGGGCGTGTTTATATCAACATCTCCCACAAACTCATCGGTATTTGAGGGAGCTTCCGAGGCAAATTTTGGGGACCAAAACCTTAATTAGACAATATAAGGGCAGCTAATGGGGCCTGTGTGTGGCCGCCGGTGAGGTGGGTGGTGTTCGGTGCCAGCGTGTGTGGCACAGCCCCACTCGCGCCCTCATCTGTGTAAGTGGGAGAGAGGGGAGCCTCCCCGGCTCTGCATAAGGGGGGGGGGGCGGAAGCTCTTTTATCTCCTCCCCCTCAGCACGCGGAGCCGTGGTCCTCACACAGAAAGCCCCCTTCCTACGGGAGCGGCACTCGGCGTTGGGAATGAACACGCTATAAATAATAAGAGACGATTAAGAGGCTGTGCAGCCCCCCCACCACACACCCTTCCGGCGGCGGTAACGCGTGTGGCCCTCACTCCCGCGGCGTACCCACACGGAGCAGGGATACAGCGCTTAACAAGCGCCCAGGAAAGGCAGCGCCTGCGGCCAAGACTCGGTCAGGAAGGACGCACATCTCCTGCCCCGTCTTGCTGGCTGACCCCTGATTGCGGTTCGTCATGCGGTTTGTCACTCGATTCTCCAGCCCGAACGAGATGTCCGCCTCACACAGATGAGTCACAGGCCTAGACCCCTGTCTAACTCAAACCTCAAAAGCTTAACTCGGTGCCCATATATATATATATATATTAATCCTCATCCGAGGGCATTTTCCCATTGACTTGTAGAGAGCATGGAAGAGAGAGGGAAGGACAGAGGGGAACATCTGTGTGAGAGAAACACGTCAAGTAGTTGCCTCCTGTCCTAAACCGGCAGTCGGACATCCCTCTCACAATCCTAGACCGCTGGCTCCTAATCTCTCACCCCCCTGCCGGCCTGGTTGCCCCTAACTGCCCCCTCCCTGCTGTCCCGGTCACCCCCAACGGCTCCCCCACTGGCCTAATTGTCCCCAACTGCACCCCCTACCAGCCTGGTTGCCCCACGCAGCCTGCTGTTCAGTCGTTTGGTCGTCCCTCACTAACCCCCCTGCCCTCCTGGTTGTAGGCAGCCACCTTGTGAGGGCGTGAGGGTTAATTTGCATATCACCTCTATTATATAGGATGTGCGGTTTCCACAGAAGGTGAGCGCGATGGGTAAGCGAGACGAAGCGGTTACGGATCTGAGGGATTTCACAGAATAGGAGACACTGTCACTGCTTTTGGAAATTCCAGTCGTGGACCATGGTCTGTTTCTTAGAGGCCTGCCGACCGCGAGCCTAGCGGGGGCTCCGCTTTCTCCAAATGCTGTGCCGTCTCCCTCACTGCAGGGGGGCGGGCGGTCCCTGAGAGAACCTGCCCTGCCTGGCATCAGGCTGGCATTGATGCCCTGAACCACCCTTTCTCCTGGGGCTGAGGTTCACCTCCTGAATGACCCCCCTCTCCCCTCCCCAGGCCTGTGAGCTGCTCTGCACACTTTCACTTCATCATGGGGGTTTGCGGGGGCAGTAGGGGGCTGCAGTGGGCTGTGGGGGGCTGTGGTAGCTGCAGGCGGGCTGTGGGGGACTGTGGGGGGCTGTGGGAGGCTGCAGGGGGCTGAAGGGGACTGTGGGGGGTTGTGGGGGGCTGTGGGGGGTTGTGGGGAGCCATGGGGGGCTGTGGTGCCTGCAGGGGCTGTAGGGGGCTGCAGGGGCTATGGGAGGCTGTGTGGGGCTGGGACTGGTCTGCAAGCAGAAGCTATCACCAGGAGCCACTTCCCCTGGACGCTCACGACAGCTGTCGCATCAGATGAGAGAAAGGACACAGGAACCAGCACAGCTCAGCACAGGGTTCACCCAGGAGCCTAAGGCCCCTCTGCTCCCACAGTGGAGGCTGGGGGGTGCGGGACGGGGGCAGAGAGGTACTCAGTTCCTGGGGGGGAGAACTGGAAGGGAAATAGGAGGAGATCTTGGAGCCTCACACTGGGACCCCACACGGCAGCCGCTGTGGGGACGCGCGGCCAGGGCTTTATTCTCAGCCACACGCAGCCGAGCTGAGCGGTGGGTCTGGGGGCGCAGCTGTGCTCGGCCCCCACCGGCTCTCACCGGGAGGTGGTGAGCCCCCGTGTCCACGAACTGCCCGGGTGGGGGAGGCGGGCGTCCGCGGCTCAGACCCGCAGCCGGGCCCTCAGATGAATGGGGAGCATCTGGCAGTGCCGCTGTGAGCAGGTAATGAGGCCGCCTCGCACGCCCAGATGTGAGCCTGCGTCCCGGCAGCTGTCCTGCTGGGAGCTGCAACCCCCCGAACATCTGCTGCTGGCTCTGGGGTGCACTGCTCGCTCCCTCTCGCGGCTCCTACTTTTTCCCCAGAAAACGTGCTTTCTGTCCCCGTGGTACTGTCCTGCTTTCCCGGGTGTCGTTCGGGCTCGGGGATACCCACCCCGTTCTCTGTGATGTGCGAGGGACATCCGTGCCGTCGTCTGACCGCACGGCCAGGGGGAGAGGCTGTGGCACGAGGTCATTTCCTGAGGTTTGATGAGAAGAGCATTTTAGCCAGAGAAGCCACACTTTCCGGCCCCCGTAGAAGAAAGGGCCGGAGTGAGGGCGCCCCTGGACACGGCACAGCGGACAGGGGAATACCTTTGGCCTCCAACGTGCTCATCCCCGGGACACGCGTCAGCATCACCGACCCGCACGCAGAAAGCACGCTCGGTGCCGCCTGCCTCCCGGGTAAGAGGCTCCCTCCTCCATGACGCCTCGGCATTCGGGCGACATCACAAACCCACACCCCAGTGCGGGAGAAGCACCGGAAACATCGAACCATAAAACACCCATGTGCTGGACCCAGTGTATCTGGGACTTTATCCCCAAGAAACTGCCGTGTGTCGGGAACAGGGCGAGGTATGAACAGCGGCAGGGATTTGACCTCAGTCCCCAGGTTCGCCAGCAGTGAGGGCATGTGGGGGGTTGCGGGGGGCTGTACTTAGAGCTCCCTGAGTGCACGGGTGGGAGGGGCATTGGCGCCTCGCCTTCCCCGGACGCGTGGGAACCAGCACGAGGGCTGCGATGCTCAGCCGTCAGGAAGCAACTGACACGGCATTGACTGGCCTCACGCTAACACGGGAACATTCGACGCCGACACGTGGGAGAGCGAGGTGCAAAGCTGCGTGTCCACGGCGGTCAGAGCATGTCAGCGCTCGGCGTCTGAACGTGACCCCGCGTCCCTGCTCCCAACAGCAACGGCGGGCGTTCCTCCTTCCTCTGTGCTGCGTGTTCACGACGGGGCTGTGCTGCCCGAGTCGGTCACAGGACAAAGAAGACGCACGGACGGAGTGGCCAAGGCCGGGGGTTGGGGAAAGCAACCCATCAGCCCAAGGCCTGTCCCAAACCGAGCCAGAGCCAAGAGCCCGCGCCGGGCGGGACCCACTCCGCCACAGCCCCCTTCCCGGTACTTTCTCCTGAGCTTTAGGGATCCAGAGTGACTCTCACCCGCGAGAGTCGGAAACAGCCAGGAGAGCACCCGGCCAGGCCAGCCCGACGGGAGCTCGGGGAGAAGCCGGGGGGAGAATCAGCTCCCTCCTCTCAGTGAGAAACACTGGGCACAGCTCCCCTCCCTGGCGCCACCAGGTAGCTTCCCAAGCCCCGAACCCAGTGCAGGGAGGTGAGCATCGCCACCAAGTAGCTTCCCAAGCCCCGAACCCAGTGCAGGGAGGTGAGCATCGCCACCAAGTAGCTTCCCGAGCCCCGAACCCAGTGCAGGGAGGTGAGCATCGCCACCAAGTAGCTTCCCGAGCCCCGAACCCAGTGCAGGGAGGTGAGCATCGCCACCAGGTAGCTTCCCGAGCCCCGAACCCAGTGCGGGGAGGTGAGCATCGCCACCAGGTAGCTTCCCAAGCCGGTAACCCAGTGCGGGGAGGTGAGCATCGCCACCAGGTAGCTTCCCAAGCCCAGAACCCAATTTGGGGAGGTGAGCAGCGCCACCAGGTAGCTTCCCAAGCCCAGAAACCAGTGCGGGGAGGTGAGCATCGACACCAGGTAGCTTCCCAAGCCCCGAACCCAATGCGGGGAGGTGAGCATCGCCACCAGGTAGCTTCCCAAGCCCGGAACCCAGTGCGGGGAGGTGAGCATCGCCACCAGGTAGCTTCCCAAGCCCGGAACCCAGTGCGGCGAGGTGAGCATCGCGCTGTCTCTCACCCAGCGCCTTTGCCAGCCTCCTGCTGCGCCTGAAGGAGAACACAGCCCGAGAGCGTGACTGGAGGCCCACTTTTCCCCTCAACACAGCGGTTCTCAACCTGTGGGTCGCGACCCCTTTGGGAGCCGAACGACCCTTTCACAGGGGTCGCCTAAGACCATGGGAAAACACATATATGATTACATATTGTTTTTGTGATTCATCACTATGCTTTCATTATGTCCAATTTGTAACAGTGAAAATACATCCTGCCTATCAGATATTTACATGACGATTCGTAACAGTAGCAACATTACAGTGATGAAGTAGCAACGAAAATAATGTTATGGTTGGGGGTCACCACAACAGGAGGAACTGTATTAAAGGGTCACGGCATTAGGAAGGTTGAGAACCACTGCCTTAACACGTCTCTCAGATTTTAAAACTGCGTTGGTTTTATAACACCCCCCAGAAGTGGGCCGTCTTAGCGTGTGGAGGACAGCGTTCGTTCAGGAGTGAAGGGGGAGATGGAGGAGCACACGCTGCTGGGTCTCGGGGTTCCTCCGGGACACGCTGACCCAGCACCAAGCCCTCGCGCACAGCGTCACCCTCTGGCCTCCCGGCCTGGCAGACAGTTCAGGAACTACAAGCACCTGGGGGACGGGTAAGTCCATGTGAGACGCCGCCTGTCCCAGCTGCGGGGCCTGTTCATTGCAGCACGTTCTCGTGGAGACACTCGTCTCAGGCTCCCCAAGGGCCCCCAGCTGGACGCCCGCCCTCCTACTCCCCGGGCAGGGCCAGCCAGGAGCTGCATGCGGACAAGCTTCCCAGGAACCCTGATCGCACAGCCCCAGTCTCTGCGGCCAAATCCAGATGATGGCCCTGTCTTCCGTTACCATAGAGATGAGCGTGCTGGGAGCTGGAGAGGGGCCACTCGAGTGGGAAGTGGGTTAGTCGGCAGGCACAGTGTGAGCCCGAGAAGATGCAAGTCTGTTCCAGTCCAGTGGCCAGGCCTGCGGGCCAAGTGGGAGCCGAGAGGAGCTGAGAGACCGCGGGGAGCGGGCAGAGGGAACAGCGCTGGGAGCGAGGGACGAGACGGGCTTAACGCTCGCCCCGCTGCGTGAAGAGCCGGCCCCCAGGAGCCACCTCGGATGTCGGAGACCAAGCCCTGTGCCCACCGACGCTCTCGCCAGGGCAATGAGAGACGTCCCCAGCGCTGACTCAAACTCCGGGATTGTTTCCGCAAAGACCTTTCCGCCTCTTCTTGTCATTTGGACCCTCTGAGCATCTTTTCCGGTTTGCCTTCCCCCCTCCCATCCCAAACGCAAAGTTTGTACATTCCGGTTAAAATCGCATCAAAATGCAGCATCTGGCCCGGCCGGCGTGGCTCCGTGGTTGAATACCAACCTATGAACCAGGAAGTCACGGCTCTGCTCCTGGTCAGGGCACAGGCCCAGGTTGTGGGCTCGATCCCCAGTGGGGGGTGTGCAGGAGGGAGCCGATCCATGATTCTCTCTCATCATTGATGTTTCTCTCCCTCCCTCTCTCTCTCCTCTCTCTCTCCCTTCCTCTCTGAAATCAATAAAAATATATTTAAAAAGAAAAAGAAAGAAAAACTCAGCATCCAAACATGAGCCAAAGCCATTGCTCGGGAACGAAGAGCCTGTGGGTGTGCTCTCCTTCCCACACCTGCCCGGGGCTCCCACGCCCTCTCGTCTTTCCTTCTCAGCTCTGCCCAAGCCAGGACCAGCTCCTGCAGCCAGGCCTCTCTCCCTCCGTCCCTCTGTCTTTCTCTCTACTTCCTTCCCTCCGTTACGTCTTGCTATTTTCCTCTAATTTGATCTTCTTTTTTTAAAATATATTTTCATTAATTCCAGAGAGGAAAGGAGAGGGAGAGAGAGAGAGAAACATCTATGATGAGAGAGAATCATCGATCAGCTGCTTCCTGCACGCCCCCCACGGGGGATCCAGCCCACAGCCCGGGCCTGTGCCCTGACCGGGAATCGAACGTGACCTCCTGGTTCATAGGTCGATGCTCAACCCCTGAGCCACGCCAGCGGGGCTCTGATTTGATCTTCTTACGCCAGTAGCTGGGAGAAGGAAAGCCCAGCGCGGGCCAAAGAAGCCCTGAGACATTTAGGAAGGTCCAGTCCCTGCTGACCGCCTTCCCTGCCAGGACACGGCTGGGCGAGCAAAGCCATGGCCCGGCCTGTGGTTTTCAAATCCCAGCTCCTGGGGAGGCTCTGGGAGCCCCCACTTACGCTATTTTAATCCAAATGTGCATTTCAAACGTAGGACGCCTACTTCATCCCCTCCCCTTCCGCCTCCTAAAAAACCTGGTCGTACACATTTTTCATGTACATTGAATGCATGTCACATGTTAGATGTGCATACATGTAGCCTGTGTGTGCACAAATGTAATACATGTAAGTGTGTATTGCATTACATTTTGGGTAAATGCCATGTAAACTGTAAGTCGAGAGGCTTACACGTTTTAACGCATGGTGAACTTGTGCTGACAGGTAAATCGCTTTGTGCAGATTTGAAATAGAGGTTTCCCCGAGGCTTCCAGTGACTGTGGCCTGGAGGGACGGTTGTCGGTCTGCCCTGGTGGTTTGTAAACTCAGCCTGTGGGCGGCCATTTCTATAAATTGTGCCAGGAGTACACTTCAAAGCACACGAGTGCGGGACCCCAGTAAATGCCCGGGGAGCCCGGACCTGCGGGGACCTCCTGGTGCAGGGCAGGCACCGGTGCTGCCGTGAGCGGCTGCCCCAGGCCCGGAGACGGTCTCAGCTCGTCTCCATGTCCCAGCTGCTTTCCAGGCGACTTTTCCTTTAGCGAAATCAGTGGCCCAGCGTTAGGTGGAAACCTCCTGCTCCGGGTCAGGTGACTGAGGAGCCCCGGACGGCAACGCCAGCCCCAACCAGCAGACAAGTTCCAGCGGCGAGCCTGCTGCTCCCGGTGCCCTCGCTGTGCGAGCGGATGGACTCTGTGAAGCTAGTTGTCACCTGTGACAAGACAGGCGTGTGCTCACAAACTACCATCTCACCGGCGTCTACAGCGGGGTTCCGTTTGGAGTTCGTTTGAAAATAGAAATGCTTCGCTGTCAAATACAGTCACTGACAGCCTCACGCACCGCCTCCTCCCTCCTCTTCTCCGCCTGACAGACAGCCCTTGTTTTCCAGGTGTTCTCCCCGCCCCTGACCCAGGCCCCGCCCTGCTGCAGGCCCCGCCCAAAGCCCTGCTTCAGACCCGCCCCCCAGCCCAGCCTCAGGCCCTGCCCCCATCCCTGCTTCAGACCCGCCCCCCAGCCCTGCTCAGGCCCCGACCCCAGCCCTGCTCCAGGCCCCGCCCCCAGCCCTGCTCCTGGCCCCGCCCCAGCCCTGCTCCAGGCCCCGCCACCTCAGCCCAGCCTCAGGCCCCGCCCCCTCAGCCCAGCCTCAGGCCCCGCCCCTCAGCCCTGCTCCAGGCCCCGCCCCCTCAGCCCTGCTTTAGGCCCCGCCCCCAGCCCTGCTCCAGGCCCCGCCCCCAGCCCTGCTCCAGGCCCTGCCCCCAGCCCTGCTTTAGGCCCCGCCCCAGCCCTGCTCCAGGCCCCGCCCCCAGCCCTGCTCCAGGCCCTGCCCCCAGCCCTGCTCCAGGCCCCGCCCCCAGCCCTGCTCCAGGCCCCGCCCCCAGCCCTGCTCCAGGCCCCGCCCCCAGCCCTGCTCCAGGCCCCGCCCCCAGCCCTGCTCCAGGCCCTGCCCTCAGCCCAGCTCCAGGCCCTGCCCCCAGCCCTGCTTTAGGCCCCGCCCCCAGCCCTGCTCCAGGCCACGCCCAAAGCCCTGCTCCAGGCCCCGCCCCCCAGGCCTGCTCCAGGCCCTGCCCCCAGCCCTGCTTTAGGCCCCGCCCCAGCCCTGCTCCAGGCCCCGCCCCCAGCCCTGCTCCAGGCCCTGCCCCCAGCCCTGCTCCAGGCCCCGCCCCCAGCCCTGCTCCAGGCCCCGCCCCCAGCCCTGCTCCAGGCCCCGCCCCCAGCCCTGCTCCAGGCCCCGCCCCCAGCCCTGCTCCAGGCCCCGCCCCCAGCCCTGCTCCAGGCCCCGCCCCCAGCCCTGCTCCAGGCCCCGCCCCCAGCCCTGCTCCAGGCCCCGCCCCAGCCCTGCTCCAGGCCCTGCCCTCAGCCCAGCTCCAGGCCCTGCCCCCAGCCCTGCTTTAGGCCCCGCCCCCAGCCCTGCTCCAGGCCACGCCCAAAGCCCTGCTTCAGACACCGCCCCCTCAGCCCTGCTCCAGGCCCCGCCCCCCAGGCCTGCTCCAGGCCCTGCCCCCATCCCTGCTTTAGGCCCCGCCCCAGCCCTGCTCCAGGCCCCGCCCCCAGCCCTGCTTTAGGCCCCGCCTCCGGAATGCCTGCTGGACTCCCTGGAGCAGAGCAAGCTGAGCCCCTGCCTGTCACCTCCTGGCCGCCGGGGGTCCCTCTGTTCTCCCTCCTGCGAGCCCACAGGCACCCCTTCCCCCTCCCCGGCCTGCTGACACCTCATTTTTATTCCACGCGCCTCTCACGTGTCTTCAGCAGGTTCTTCCCTAATCTCATCTTGTCGCTGCGGCCCTGGGGACAGCGGCTGCATTCATCAGCAACCCCCATTGCTGCAGGCTCTCCACACTCTACCGCCGGGGCCTCCTCACGTAGAACAATTAACAAACCTCCCCTCTCAGCCCCTTATTGACATCCGGCTCTGTGACCCATTATCCCTGCGCATCAGAGATCCCGCAGGGGGCAGCCGTCCAGCTCCTCCCTCCGTCTGTCCCCAAACTGGAACCCCGCCCCCCCCCTCCCCCGCAGCAGGTAGCGGCCCTGCCCCCTGGGAGTGTCTGTTCTGGGCCCCGGGACCAAAGGCAAGGGCGGGAGAAGGTTCAGGCTGCAGCTCCAGGCCATTAAGGCCCATGGAGCTGCTCCCCCACCCCCACCCCGCACCCCCTCTTTGGGCCCCTAGTAAATCTGACTCATTAGCTTGATGTTTGGGAATGCGGTACATTAATCACCGCGTTTGCACGCGCTTTATGGGGGCTGTTGGTCATGGTCTGTGGCTATACTGCGTCTCCCTCGCTTACTTAAAGGTACAATCCAATTGGAAATCAAGGTTTTTGCAGGTTCGCTCGTCACACACCACGCCGGCAGCTGGCGAGCGTCTTTTGCGATTCATCAGAGGCCTCCCCGGCCACCTGCTCTCGCATCCTGCGAACAGCTGGTGCAGGGTGGGCACCGTCAGCTATCACCTCGCACAACAAATAAATACAAGGGTGCGCAGACATAAATTAATACCTCGCATTGTCAGCCTGAGAGCGTGGCTTCTCGCAGGGAACAGCCATCAAAACACCACCAGCCCACAGTGCACAGCGCCCCTCCCGTGAGAGGAGCGGGGGGAGGGAGGGAGGGGAACCCCCAGAACGTTGAGGGGAAGTAGTTGGTCATCTGAGCACCAGGCCAGTCAGGAGACGGACGCTACACCGGCTGGCTGTGTGGTTCCGATCGAGAGTGAGAAAAGGAGATCGAATTGAATGGCCTGCGGGTTGGATTGTTTTGTGTTTTTGTGTGTTTTCTTGGGGGGGGGGGGGTGTTTTGTTTTGTTTTCATGTGTTTTATCTGAAAAAGCCAGAGGTAGGCTTTGTGGATTCGAGTGAAGGCCATCAGATGTCCCAGGATTAAAAGCCAATCCAGCCCTAACCGGTGTGGCTCAGTGGCTAGAGCATCGGCCCACAGACTGAAGGGTCCTGGGTTCGATTCTGGTCAGGGGCATGTACCTTGGTTGCGGGCTCATTCCCAGTGGGGGGTGTGCAGGAGGCAGCCGATCGATGATTCTCTCTCGTCGTTGGTGTTTCTATCCTCTCTCCGTCTCCCTTCCTCTCTGAAGTCAATAAAAAGTATGTTTCAAAAAAGACTCCTCTTAAGAAGCTGGTCCCTGTTTCGAAGACCGTTACTACTTTAGATTTTTGTGGCCTTCACCCCCATGTTTAACGCTGACCGTGACCGCTGGGCGGCCAGGCCCTGCTCCAGCCCCACCACCCACCCGGCCCCTGCACCCCGAGGGGAGGCGGCAACCGTGGGAGCCGAGCCTGGCAGCAGGGGCTTGTCCTTGGCACACAGTGCATTTTCCGTGCAGGACAGGCCCTGTGCAGGCGCTCCACAGCCAGGAGCGTGAATGCCGCTGCTGCCAACCCCTATTTTCCCCTTGTGGCTGGCTGAACTCTAACCGTGCCCGCAGCCTTCATTTTTTGTTACCTTTCTAGCAAGAGTATTTGTGGATTGGATTCATGTGGAGAAGTACGTGCAAACTGAAAAGCTGAGGATGCAGATACGTCGTTATTCCGACGTTTTCTTGCTTTAACTCCTCAAGAACTACTGAGAACTGGCTGCTCTGTGCGGGCAAGGACCGGGTGGTCAGCGTCAACGGGCAGCCTTGTCCCTAATGCGACCCCCTGACTCAGGACGCGCATCCCAGCGTTCAAGGCGCCCGAGTGACCAGCTGCGCGTTAAAGGTTGACAAGCACCCCTCTCCTGTGCCCCTGACCCTTTGCGGTCACACGTCTCTGGTGGAGGCTGCCGCAGGCCGCGGCCGACCCCGACGACCGTGAGAGTGCGAAGGAGAGCCTGGGAACCAAGCGAGCGCCTCACGCCCTGCGGGAGCCAGAGCCCCTTCTCTGGAGACAAGCAGGAAGCGGCAGCAAAGAGAGGCTCAGCTCAGAGGCCGAGGAGTCGGGGGTCACGTCTGACTCCGCCGCGTCGGCGAACCCTGACTGCGGCCAGTCCCGCCTCTTTAGGACAAGCACAAACACACCCGCGGCAGCAGCGACAGAAATGACACATCAGGAGGGGAGAGAGTCCGTGTGCAGAGGCCGACTATGGTCAACGGTCACACAACAGACCATCAGCGGAAACTGAAGGACACGGCGTCAGAGGGAACCGCAACCCATTCCGACCGTCCGGACGGCACTCACTGACCACAGCAGAGCAGCCCAGCTGCGAAGAGATGGACTCCTGGAGAGAAGCAGCAGCCGAAGTCCACGCGGGGGGCAGGGGGCGGGGGCTGAGCCCCTCTCTATTGCACCGGTGACGGCACAAACAGCGAGACTGCGATGTAGAGAATAACATTCCCGGGAACAGGATGTACAGACGCCGGAGTTGGCATTTCTTCCTAACGGGAAAGGTGTTGGGACAATTAGCTAGCCTTCCGGGGTGGGGGTGGGGAGTAAATTTGGGTCCTCGCTGCCTAATTCCTTAGGCCAGATGAATTCCAGATGGTCCGGAAACTACATTATAAAAAGGGACCCATACTTAGCAATAGATGTTTTTGTTTGGGTTTTTTGGTTTTTGGGTTTTTTTAATCGTTTAGAGGTGGCTGAGGCCTTTGTTACATGGAGCCAAAGGCAGAAGCTAAAGAGACAATATTGGTGTATTGGACCCCATTAAAACGTTAAGTTCAGAAGAGGAAATAAAATGGGTCAGGGAAATTAAGTTCCGAAGGAGATATTGCTAAAACTTTAAAACAAAATGCTTAACAGCCCTCATATGCTGACATAATCATCTAAATTCCTATGAAAAATTGAACCCCAAACAGGAAAAACATGCAAATGGCATGAACAAACACTTCAGAACTGAGCAGCTCAGACGGCCTGGGCGTGCCTGGCCAGTGGCTCCCTGTACTAACATGTCGTCGTTATGATCCCAGTGCTTCCACCCACCGCGTTATTGGCGCTCATGCAGCCGTCCTGCGAGTGGCCCAAGCTCAAAGGCTGTGGTCACCTTTGACCTCCCCCTCTTCTTCGCTCACGGTGAGTTAGCCCTGCCTCTACAGCGTCACTGACCGCTGTCCTCGCCTCCTCTGTCACGCAGCACGGCCCGTAAGCTGAGGCCCCATCCTCTCCGCACGCTCTCTTGTCGCAATGACTCAAATGATCTTTACGATCTGCTTCCGACCCCCCAAGTCCGGCTGGTAGCCAGGGTTAGCGTCAGGCAGGCCTGGCTCAGTCATACCCGCCTGACGCCCCAACGCCCCCAGCAGCCTTGGCTCAGGGCTGTTTGTAGGCACCGCACGCTCCCCATTCAAGTACCGACGTCTCCCTCTCTCAGCCAATCGTTGATTCGTGGCCCCACACACCCCCTTCATCTGCTTTGACTACACGCTTCGCCCAGGAGTTTCCTACTTGCCGTGGTGGCATTCCGCCCCACGTGCCTTTATTAAACATTTAAGGGCAGAAAATGATTATCATCTCCCCCAAACCCAAATCCAAATCCAAGCCCTTCTCCAATGCCACACATTCTCCCAGGCCTTTATTACATGTCTTTCACCACAGGTAACTTCTCTCTCCCTCGACCTCTCCCGGGAGGTTTCCAAACCATCAGCCCTGTGTTCAGGTTCCCCGCGGTCCACTCAACTCCCCTGTTTGCACACAGGGCCGCCGAGGGCAAGAGCAGGCCTCACTCCTCCTCACACCTCGCGCCTCGAGCCTGGGCCCCTCTGTAAGCGCCGGCCGAGGGAGCCGATGGATGAACAGCCTTGGTTAGAACCGGAACGGAGCGGAGAATGTGGGACATGGGCGGGCGGCATCGCCCCAGCTGCCGCTCAGCACTGTTAATTACACGATCCTTTTATGGAGCCATTCGCGGTAATTCCTACAGCCATTCCCCCTTAATCAGACCCATTGTGCGCCGTAAAGCAGTACCGGGATGCAGTCTGTGTGCGCATCCATCACGGTTCTCCTTAGCTGGCTCCCCACACCCATAATCCCGTCATTATCGCCATCGCCCTCAGAAGGCGGGCCGCGCGCATCCGTCAGGCCTGCTGCCGTTCCCCGGCCAGATTTTCTGCAGTTTTATTGTGCTTTTGGACACTTTAATTAACTTGAAAATTTAATTTTAAAATCTAACCTTACGAGGGCTCTGCCTCCATGGCAATCCCTCCTCCTTGTGCGTGGCCACTGGCCACCTAAGGCCCAGGTCACTGCCGAGGAAGGCGCCAGAGGACGCACACGGGCCGGCCGCAGCCCCCCTGCTACTTTTAAATGAAATGAGAACAATGCTCGACACACACACGTGTCAATGCGTGCTCGACACACACGTGTCAATGTGTGCCCGATACACATGTGTCAATGTGTGCTCGACACACACACGTCAATGTGTGCCCGATACACACGTGTCAATGTGTGCCCGACACACACACGTCAATGTGTGCCCGATACACACGTGTCAATGTGTGCCCGACACACACACGTCAATGTGTGCCCGATACACATGTGTCAATGTGTGCCCGACACACACGTCAATGTGTGCCTGACACTCACACACGTGTCAGTGTGCCCGATACACACGTCAATGTGTGCCCGATACACATGTGTCAATGTGTGCCCGATACACACATCAATGTGTGCCCGATACACACATCAATGTGTGCCTGACACACACACGTGTCAATGTGTGCCCAATACACACGTCAATGTGTGCCTGATACACACGTGTCAATGTGTGCCTGACACACACATGTCAATGTGTGCCCAACACACACACGTCAATGTGTGCCCGACACACGCACGTCAATGTGTGCCCGACACACACGTGTCAATGTGTGCCCGACACACACACGTCAATGTGTGCCCGATACACACATCAATGTGTGCCCGACACACACATGTCAATGTGTGCCCAACACTCACAGACGTGTCAATGTGTGCCCGATACACACGTCAATGTGTGCCCGACACTCACACACGTGTCAATGTGTGCCCGACACTCACACACGTGTCAATGTGTGCCCGATACACACATCAATGTGTGCCCGATACACGTGTCAATGTGTGCCCGACACTCACACACATGTCAATGTGTGCCCGACACTCACACACGTGTCAATGTGTGCCCGACACTCACGTGTCAATGTGTGCCCGATACACACGTCAATGTGTGCCCGACACTCACACACGTGTCAATGTGTGCCCGACACTCACACACATGTCAATGTGTGCCCGACACTCACACACGTGTCATTGTGTGCCCGACACTCACGTGTCAATGTGTGCCGATACACCACGTCAATGTGTGCCCGATACACATGTGTCAATGTGTGCCCGACACTCACACACGTGTCAATGTGTGCCCGATACACACATCAATGTGTGCCCGATACACACGTCAATGTGTGCCTGATACACACACATGTCAATGCGTGCCTGACACACACGTGTCAATGTGTGCTCGACACACACACGTCAATGTGTGCCTGACACACGCGTGTCAATGCGTGCTCGACACACACACGTGTCAATGTGTGTGATCCCGGCCTTTCTTTCCCCGGAAGAGGAACCAGGAAGCCAGAGGAAAGGAAGTTCACTGTACCCGCCCCCTCCTCCCATCCGCGCCCCGAGAGCTGTACCCTGTGCTGCTCCCCCTTCCAGAGCAGATGGGCTGGCCACCCCCTCCCCCCAATTGTCAGTCCGCTGAGCCATGTGGTCACACGACCCCGACAGGCCCAGCTGACAGCAGAGCCTCCACAGCCCTGCACCAGCCCCCTTGGGGAGGCCCGAGGCCCCGGGCAGCGTGCGGGCCCAGGTCCTGCGCTAGGCGTCACTGGACTGAGGAAGGGGGTTGGGGGGCAGCTGAAGACCTGGGACCCAAGAAGACAAACGCTCCCTAACTGGCTGGAGCCCAAGTGGTCCCGCCACTCCCGCCGACCTCGTACAGGACACCCACGCTCTGCTCCACGGACACGACCACACCGCTCCTGTCCCCAAGGAGAAGGCCAAGACCCGTGGAGTGGGCACAAGAAACTGGCTCTGAGAGAGCTTTGCCCCGGCCTCTCCCCCACACACACACACCTCCCACTCCTTTGGGGTTTGCTGATTGAGTGTCTAGTACACAGAAGGCCTGCAGCAACCATTCAACTACAAGTAAGTGAGATGCTGGGTGGATGGGTGGGTGGGTGGGTGGATGGGTGAATAAAGGATGGATGGGTGAATTTTATCTACATAGTTATACTCCTACCAACTTTGAAGCAGATTTTTTAAAAATATATTTTTATTGATTTCAGAAAGGAAAGGAGAGGGAGAGAGATGAAACATCAGTGATGAGAGAGAATCATGGATCGGCTGCCTCCTGCACGCCCCCTGCTGGGGACAGAGCCTGCAACCCAGGCACGTGCCCTGCCCAGGAATTGAACCTGACCTCCTGGCTCATAGTCGACGCTGGACCTGAGCCACGCCGGGCGCAGCAGGTGTGTTCAGTCGGCCGCATGCGCCCACAGTTCTCACCGGGAGGTTGCTCAGGGCGGCGCCTCTGCTGCCTGGCGTTCGGTTCACAGGGAGGACTCAGCCTGTGCCCAAGTCAGTCATTCTGCTGCCCCAACACCCTCCGCCTCGCAGCCTGACTGGGGGACAGCGTGTCAGCAGCCACCCCAGGGGAAGTGAGGTTGCCGGGGGTCCATGCACCAGCCCGCAGAGGAGGACGCAGTCATTTCCTGATGTTAGAGATGGGCACACGGGCGTCACTCTTTAAACTGCCCACGTGTGATTTACATTCCCTCTTGCATGTTTATTTCAAAAAAATTAATAACGATTTTGAAAGGAAAGAAGGGAAGGAGAGGGTTAGCCACTGGCCTGAGGCCCCCCAGGAAAGAACAATCTTCACCCGGGGCCTCGGGCCTGCGCGGTGGCAGCCGATGGGCACGCAGACAATGGAAGAAAGAGCGTGGTCTCGCGTGCGGCCGGGCCTGGACCCGCAGCTGCCGGGACCAAGCGCGTGCGGAGCGCAGCCTCCTCCTCAGACTGATCCGCTCCTTTGTGATGAGCGTGGCCTCTGGCCCTGACGCTGAAAGCCATGCCCGGCGGTGGGCAGACAGGCTCTCTGTGGCTCCCGGTGGGAGGCGGTGGCGGGCACCCCCAAGCCCCCGCAGATCTGGGGGGGGGGGCGCTGGGCAGCTCAGCTCCTCCCACTGGCCTCGGAGGCCGGACCAGCCTCTTCTAGGGGGTGCGCGTCTCTGTTCCGCAGCGCTTCCTGGTTTCCGCCAGGTGGTGTCGGACATGACACATCCTGGCGGCTCATCTCAGCGGGAAGCGGATGAAGGAGCCCCAGAAAGTCTCCCCCGAAGGAACCGGCAGCATCCGAGGCCCCAGTTCCTCAGCCGGGAGCCCCTAAAAGGGGGGCCATGCTCTGGGGGACAGACAAGCAAATCCCCCAAAAGAGAGTCTCCCTTCGGCCTCTGCCCAGGGACCTGTGGGCTCCGTATCCCGGAGAGCAACACTGTTTCTAAGGGAACCCTCCCGGTTCAGAAGTGTTTGTAACCCGGAGCGGATCGCGGACACACGCGTGTATCTGCATCCCCAACACTCGGCGTGGCAGCCGACGCAGGGCCCCCCCCCCCCCCCCAGTCACTCCTGTCGGCTCCAAAGCTCCCAAGCCGAGCCGCTGCCGCCCCCACGAAGACCGTGAGCTGAGGAGCCGCTCCGGCCCAGTCTCGCCCTCCCTCCCCCCCGCCCCCTCTCCCCTGACTCCCTGGGCGCACGTGTGTGTCCCTGAATGCGTGTTCGTGGACGGGGCTGTTGAGACTGGACCACACACCGCGTTCTCTCAGCTCTGGCGCCCGAGGTCTGAGATCGAGGAAGGACCTGCTCCAGGCCCCCTCCCTGGCCTATGGGGGCGTCCTCCTCCGTGTCCCTTCACGGGTCTCCCTCTGTGCGTGTCTGTCTTGTGTCCAAAGGTCCCCTCTTACAAGGACTCCAGTCATGTTGAATTCAGGCCCCGCCTGATGGCCTCGGCTTAACAGCACAGCTTGGCAAGGACCCTGCGGCAACATCAGGCCACGTTCTGAGTGCGAGGAGTCGGGGCCTCAGCAGGTGAAGGGGGACAGTGTGAGCTCGAAGGCAGGGCTGGCAGGGCCGCTCTCCGAGCCGTGCCTGGGGAGCTAAGACAGAAGCCACTTTGCCGGCCGCGTGGCCCAGCGGTGGAGTGTGAACCAGGAGGTCACAGCTCGATTCCCAATCAGGGCACAGGCCCGGTTGTGGCTTTGATCCCCAGTAGGGGGTGTGCAGGAGGTGGCCAATCAGTGATCCCTCTCATCATTGATGCTTCTTTCTCTCCCTCTCCCTCTTCCTTCCTCTTTGAAATCAATAAAAATATATATTTTTTTAAAAAGCCAGAAGCAACTTCAAGGCTGGATGCTGCGGCAAGTAGAGAGGTTTACGCTCACAGCAGTCACATGGTCGGGCAGATGTGCTTGCAAAGCACCATGGTGCCGGAGTCCAACCCCAGCAGGTCCAGGGGTCCCCAAAGGTGTGGATGGAGTCGGCGAAGAAGGAATGACACAGAGACAGCGTTCAGTTGATCAGCAGCCTAGCCAGGATCTCCAGCCAGGATCTCCAGCCAAGTTCTGGTCTGGATCTCCAGCGAAGTTCTGCTTCAGATCTCCAGCCAGGTTCTGTGTCCATGTTCTCTTGCTAGGTTCTCCAGGTTCTCCAGCCAGGTTCAGTCCAGGTTCTCCAGCCAGGTTCAGTCACCAGGTTCTAGTCAGGTTCTCTTGCCCATTTCTGTAGTCAGGTTCAGTCCAGGATCTTTTGCCATGTTCTCTCCAGCGAAGTTCTTCTGTCTCTAGTTCTGTGTAGATTCTGTCTTCTTAGTTCTGTGTTCTAGCTCTGTATTCTAAGTTCTGTGTCTTGCTGTCTTCTTACATCTGTATTTATACCAGTTGATTCCAATCCTATCAATCTCTATTACAAAGGTTAGGGCGTTTCTTATCTCCAGTCCAGGGAGTAAAGATTATGTAGCTTAAGCATGATTGTTCGTAGTTAAAGTGATTAATTACCCACCTGGCACTTAGTTAAGAGGTTTTATTCCCTCCCTAACTTCAGGGGGAAATCCCTACCTGGGGAAACAACCTTTCTCAGAGAGGTGACCTTGGTTAAAACACATAGTGCCAAGAAGGTGAGCAAACATATTAAAAACAGTATGCCATATATGCCAGGTCCCTTGAAACAGCAAGCATGGACCGGCTCCCGGCACCATGGGAAGGTGTGGATTTGGCTGAAATACCAAAACGATCAATAGAACGGGACCAGTTCTTCCCCAAGCGAGGTCTCCGCTCCCGTCTCGCTCCTGGAACTGCGGTCCAGCTGCTGGCGGCCCGAGAGCGTGTGGGCGTCTGTGAGCGAGAACAAGCGCCCCCTCCCTGCGCGCCCCTGGAGAGGTATCAGTATTTTCCTCCTTTGAGCGTCTCTGCGTGTTCGTTTCTCATGTTCACTCATAAACCCTCGCCCAGTGAGGCTGCGTCCAGTGCCCACGGCCGCTCAGCAGCTCACGGCGTGGTCTGGGCTCTGGTGATGGGCAGGGCGCGCGGACTGAGCTGTGCCCCCTCGTCCTCGCGGGAAGAGGGGAGGTTGGGGGTCTGACCCCCCGCCCTCTCCTGGCTCACCCCCTTTTCCGTGCCCCTTCTTTCCGGGTGCGATGAACGCCTGGCGAATAAAGAACCACAGGGGAGCACACGAGGCCACTCCTGTGTTGAGCATTCGGGCTGAGGGCTCGCGGACACAGTGCAGCCCCCGCCCAGGGCACCTCCCCGGGGAGCAGGCGCCCCCTGCCCAGCCAGGACCGCCAAGCGGTGCCAGACAGAGCGGCGCCCCCTCCCTGTGTGGGGACTCCTCCGGCTTTGGGGTCTTTGCCACCGAAGAAAGGCTAGAGCGCCTGTGGAGAAAGGTAACCAGGGATCCGGCCGAACACGGTGCCCCCGGAAGGAACCCGCCAGGAGGACAGGGGACCCTGACGGCCTGTCGGAGGCCAGAGCCCGGGATGGTCGAGCAGAAACGATCAGGACGAGCCAGTGTCACCATCCTGAGCCGTCTACACCGCCTGCACCCAGCTCCCCGCCGCTGACCGTGGGAAGAAACGCCAGGACACACGCATGCGGGGGCACCCGAGGACAGGGGCTCCTGTGAACGCCCCGAGAACGCCTCACCCCTCTTCCCCCCCCAGAGGCCTCAGATCAGTCACTTTTATGCCCATTCCTTCCGGGGAGATGGCGGCCAACAGCATGGCAGCATGTGGCAGGTTCTCAGTAAATATTAACGCCCCCATGTCCCACTCCTTCCCTCCGTCCTCTCGTCAGAGCCACAGGTGCTGGGAGCTCACCGTCCGCTCCCCTCAGGGACACAGAGAACCAGCGTCCCAGGACAAGACCCCCCCGGCGACCGAGTCACAAACACGGGGCGCAGGGGTGCCCCCCCTTAGCCGAGCGCCAGTCGCCACATAAAGCGATCAGCTCTGTGCTGCTGGTGGTTTCCACCGTGTTTAAATATTTCACAGAGAACATTTTTTCTTGGAAACACTCTCTTGTCTCGCTTTTTAACAGAGAGCGACCTGAATTAATGTGGCGAGGCCGGAACGAAGGGCAGAAGGCAGGGATACAAGGCAAGCTGTCGCGCTGAACAGGTGAGCAGTCAGGATTCGGTTTGCTTCCTTGTCCGTATGTGTTCTACCCAAGCACTTCGGATGTATCCCTGACTGCACGGGTGCTTGTGTGTTTAAAGAGGCAGGATGGGTGGGTGGATGGGTGGGTGGATGAATGGATGGATGGATAGATAGATGATAGATAGATAGATAGATAGATAGATAGATAGATAGATAGATATAGATGATCGATACATAGCTAGACACATAGACCGATGACAGACAGATATACATGCCCCTGTGCTCAGCTTTCCTCCTGGGGAGACTCGAATGCTGTTCAACAATATTTACCCTTCCAGGCCGGTGTGGCTCAGTGGTTGGACCAGACCCCCCATCATAACTCAATCTCACGACTGCCTGTCCACCTCGGGGGAGAGGCAGCCATAGAATCAGAGTCCCCGATGGCCCTGAGCAGTCGCTCTGCCCTGGGCCTCAGGGCACGGGCAGCACAGCTGGGCCCGCGCCCTGGTTGGGTAACGCCCTTGTGCTGCTGGCCTGCGGGCCTGGCTCCCTCTCCTGTGACCAAGAAGAAAGTCAATCGGCTGGGCTGAGCTGGCACTGCCTCTGGGGCGTATGTGGGTCCAGGAGACGGCGAGAGGCCCCAGAAAACAGAGTGGGAAGTGCTGGCCCCACACAGTGGCAGGGGGGCCTCGGTCCCGGAACTTAGTTCAGTCCGGAGGGCGGTTTTGAGAAGTGATTTGTTCGAAAACCAAACCACTTTCCCATTAGAAACGACGTAAATTGAATGAATCTCTTCCAGACCCCAAATGACCCCGTTTCAGCCTTTCTCGGTTGCCAGGTCGCCGTGCCCCGAGCACTTTCACCTCCTCAGTGACATCAGCACCTTGACGGCGCTTTACGTTATAAAATTGCGCTCACCGTCCGTTGGGCCAGGCCGTCCCGGGGCCAGACCAGACCCGCAAACACTGGTCACACTTTGCAGCTATTCCCTTTTCAAGCTCTACTGCTGTTCCGGCAACTTTCCTTCCCACGGCCCTGCTGTCGCCCACCAACCCCTCAGGACCCGTGTGACTTACAGCAGTTAATAATAATAAGCGGCAACAAATGCAAAAGAAACCACGTGAAAATGTTCAGTTTCCTGAGATGTAGCAACGCGAGGTTTGGCGGTAAACGGACTCGCGTTCTCGCATCCTCTCCTCCCTTTGTCGCCTGAGAGACGCGTGACTCGTCCCACCGGGATCGGCGGGAAGCGTCTTGGGCAACGAGACGTTTTTCTGTGAACAATTTGGCTGAGAGCTGAGCTGTTCGAGATGGGGCGGTTCGGGCCCCGAGGTTTGAGCGTAAAGGACAGAAAACAGAACTCCCGGCTGCTCAGCCTCGGGGAGGGGTCCTGAGGGGCGGGTGCTTTCTCGGGTGAAAACGGGGGGCTTCCCATCGGGGCAACAGCGCGGCACCGAGGAGCCGTGTGACGGTGGGAAGCAAACAGGACATTGAGAGGAGAGGGACAGGCAGGGGAGGGTGGAACCTGCCGTCAGTGCCTCCAAAGGCCGTTTGTCGTCATAGTCGGGAGGCTGCAGTCCCCGGGGCGCAAACCCAGACGGAAAACATACCCACAGCCTCACTAGGATCTAACGACAGTTCAGCCCGCAGCAGCTACTGCAAGGAAAGGGGCAGAAACAAGAGGGCACCCCCACCCTCGTCTCCCGCCCCAGAAGGTGAGGCCCTAACCCGCCGTGCCTCTGCCCGATGGGGCGGGAAGGAGGAGAATCACACAGTTGCAGGAGCATCATCTGCGGAAACCGTGGCATCAGCAAACGCAGCCCCTTTCTATCGCGTGGCACTGACCACCAGCTCCCACAAGCCCACGGGTAACTCACGCCGGTCCCTGCTCCAAACTGTGGCGGGGCCCGCGCAGGGTCTCCGAGCAGCTGAGTCCTTGTCGGGAGGCTCCGGGGGGGACCTCCCCCCTGCTCCCCCGGGAGCTGGCAGGATCCGTCCTGCGTGGAGGCCCGAGGCCCTCGTGTTCCTGCTGGTGTCGCTCCCAGAGGCGCCCACACTCCCGGGCGCGTGGCCCCCACCACCGAGCCAGCGAGGGCCGCGATGGCACGTCCTCTCCCGCCTCGGACCGCGGGCCTCTGGGTCCAGGTGGAAAGGTCCGTGATTAGAGCAGGTTCACCTGGGCGACCTCCCTCTTCGGGTCCACGGATGCGGAGGCTGAATTACGTCACAAACGCCTTTATTTACCAGGTGACCCCTCTCACAGGCGCCGCCTCGCAGCTGGCCCCGGGTCCACTCCCATCGAGGGGAAGCGAGGACTCAAGCCACTGGGACCAGCTTCGCCTCCTGCCTCCCGTCCCAGCGTCCTCACCTCCGCTTCCTCCCCACGTCCTCGGACGGTTCCATCGGCCACTCAGACGTGACGCAGTCCTTATCCCGTTGGAGCCAGCCCCCCCCCTCGGTCGCTCACCAGCTCCCCTGGGAAACGCCCTCACGTTGGCCTGTCCCCGGGTTCAGGGACTTCGTGAGCTTCTCATCTGACTTTTTTCTTCTTTATTGGTTTCAGAGAGGAAGGGAGAGGGAGATGGAGAGAGAGAAACATCAATGAGAGAGAATCATGGATCGGCTGCCTCCTGCACGCCCCACCCTGGGGATCCAGCCCACACCCCGGGCCTGTGCCCCGACCGGGAATGGAACTGCGACCCCTGGTTCCTAGGTCGATGCTCAGCCCCTGAGCCAGCTGCCGGGCCCAGCTGACACTTTGCTAAGCGCTCTGACCCGAGGAAGGGGGAAGGGTGATGGACCCCAGCTTGTGTCGAAGGCACCTGTGCGCACGTCTACACGCACGTGAAACTGCCATGATTAAGTCATTTTAGGCTAACGTGTTTCTCTAAATAATGTTTTCATGGAAAAAATAAACAAGCCGTCGCTAAGCACCTGTGGGAGTCAGGAGTGGGCTTGGGGGAAGGCGCTGCCTGTGCAGTGTGTGTGTGCAAGGTTTTTTTTTTCTTTGAAAACTGATAAATTCTTCTTTATGGAACACCTAGCACACCTACAATAACATAGACGCTTACCTGGAAATGACAGCTCTTTTAATAAAAACACTGGCCTCGTAGGCATTTTTACCAGCACATCCAGATATTAATCAGTCCCTCATTTTCATGTTTATATATTTTTTTTTAATCTGTTCCTCATCCTGTTTCCCTGAGTCGGGCAGACTTAGGCGTTGGTGGTGGAATCAGGGCGCAGACTCCACGTGGAGCGAGAATGCGCTTCGGGCGGGATTTACGTCTGGTGACCACACCGTTACAGAGAGACGCTCGTTTCCACGCGCCCTGATTTGTCTCCTCGACGCCTCTCACAGGCGGTACATCCCGCTTCTGCCGAACTTCGTGGAGATCAGTAAGCTTCCAATTGGCGTATGATCAATTCTTGGAAATGCTGGAGGCGTCAGCGACGGAATGAATGGCTCCGCGGAGCCGACAGCACCCTGTGCAGCCGCACGTTGCGATGAGGCTGGTTTTAATCAGCTACCCAAACGGGGATTTATGCCCTTCTCTGCTGCATTCAGATTCCACGTGCACGAGGGAAATCAGGCACCGCGGGCTGATGGGCGTTCGTGCGGCGATCGCCGGAGAGTCCTTTCCCTGCGTGAAGTGGGTGAGCGTCCATCCGTCACGGCTCAAACCGTCTTTAAAAGTTTGCCTAATCCAAATGCGCCGATCTCCGTAAGACACTCAGGGGCACATTCATCCCCATCTCCTCCCCCCCCCCCCCCCCCCCCGTCACAGGCCTGAGCGCCCAGCCACACGCAGGGGCCAGCCTCTGCTCCCTCCAATCGCATGATGCTCAGCTCCCGGTGCTGTCTCTCCTGGGAGGAGCTGGAAAAGTGGGGTCCCTTGCCAGTGGCATCCCCTCCACCCCCCTACCCCCCCACCCCCCGCCAAAGACAACAGGCTGTGCATGCAGTGCGTTCTGGGTATTTTGGAGCCTTGTCGTTTAACCTCCTGTTCAAACACTTTCCTTGAGTTTCTGCTCCTTTTCTGTAGTGGAATGAGGCGGCCTCCTCACCGACCTCAGGATGGAGGGCCTGTCTCCCGGGGGAGGGGTGTAGAGGCTCGGCCGTGAGCTGGTCCATGGATGAACCCTGTCGCCCGGCAACCCTGTGATGGCCCCTCTCGGGGGACAGGCCCACCTGCCTGTCGTCCCCCAGCACCTGGACACGCGGTGCCTAGTAGGTGAGGGAACACGTCACCCTAAGCCCCGGCTGCCACGTCGGACACTTGACCTTGTGTATTTCTGAGGGAAAGGGAGACCCTCCAGGCAGCCGGGAAGCACAAAGGGGGTGAGAGGACTCGTTTATCAAAGCATCAGCCACGCCCTCGTGGCTGCTCAGTGGACAGAGCGTCGGCTGCGGACGGAAGGGTCCCGGGTTCGATTCCCGGTCGGGGCACATGCCCGGTTGTGGGCTCGATCCCCAGTGGGGGGTGTGCAGGAGGGAATGGTCCATGACTCTCATCATTGATGCTTCTCTCTCTCTCCCTCTCCCTTCCTCTCTGACATCAGTAAAAACATACTTTAAAACTCCAGCCCTGCACAGGATGAAGGGTCTGAACAGACGGCTCCGTGAACCCGGGCCGGCTGGCCTCACACAGGGGTTCTGTCCTCGCTGTGACTGGGTTTGGGGCGGGGACCCTCCTTCCGGGGGAACTTTCAGAACCATCTCCCGCTGGACAGCGTCCCACCGAGTCCCAGAGGACTGGCCTCTCTCTCCAGCCGGCCCGGGGGTACGGGCACCCTCCTCCCCACCCCAAGGCCTCACAGTGAGCTCGGGCTCGGACACAGGGCGGTCACCAGGGAGCCCCGGGTCCACGTGGGCCCATGAATGACACGCCGTGGCCTCTGCCAGGGACTCTGTCGGGAACCAGCTGCCGCTCAAATGACAGACGGGCCCACTCGCCCGGACGGGAGCGGAGCGAGGTCGCCTCTTGACACTTTGAATCTCCAAACGTCTCCTAGGAAAGAGACGAGGAAGCACGTGCACCGAGCCCTCGGCCCCTTCCTCCTCTAACGGGGTCTCAGGGCTCAGTGCTCCCCTCCCCGGCCTCCCCCCCCCCCACCTGCCTCCCCTCCGCCTGTGAGCGCCAGCCCCTGCCCAGGATCCGAGGGAGGAATAATGAGCGCGGCCCCTCCTCCCACCCCCCCCACCCCCCCGCCCGCCATAAACCATTTCCTCCTGGGCCCTCGCACACCCTCTCCCGCAGACCCGACCCCGTAATTGGCGAGGTAGCTGCCAACCGGGCTCACCGGGACTTGAGGCTGTTTTCTGTCCGGCCTGGTCCCAAAACCCTCGGTTCCCGGAGCCTGCGCTGCAGGGACATGAGGCCACAGCCAGACACCTGGTTCAGTGCGCGGCGAGGCTGATGCCGGAGGCCAGCGGGCTCCCGGCCCCGCGGGCCTCTCCATGGTCGGCCGTTTACGTCCGGTCCAGGCAGACGCACCTGGTTCTCAGACTCTCGGGGGGCGGGGGAGGGGGGAGGCTGGGGCGCATCCAGGGCTTTAAATGGGTCGGGGGTCGTCGTCCTAAATGAACTGTGACGCAGCGAGCGCGCTGCTGCCGGGAAGCGGGTTAGCGCCTCCTCCGACCATCTTCACCCGCTGCCCAGGGAGCGCGTCCTGGGGGCCCTGCCCAGAGCCTTTCTCTTGAAACCCAGTTTTCAAAATAATTGGTCCAGCAAGTGCACGCCGTGCCGTGTCCACCGGGCGCAGGCCGTGCTGTCCACCGGGCGCAGGCCGTGCCGTGTCCACCGGGCGCAGGCCGTGCTGTCCACCGGGCGCAGGCCGTGCTGTCCACCGGGTGCAGGCCGTGCCGTGTCCACCGGGCGCAGGCCGTGCTGTCCACCGGGTGCAGGCCGTGCCGTGTCCACCGGGCGCAGGCCGTGCCGTGTCCACCGGGCGCAGGCCGTGCTGTGCGTGTTCTGATGGGGAAGGGGGAAGGCCCTCCGTTTATTTGGAGGTTGTTTCCGTGTGTGTTTTACTTTGTAAAAGTAAGAATAGCTGCTTTAACACTGAAGCGTTTGAGTCCCGAGTGCACCTGTTTGGGGGACGGGGAGGGAGTCAGACCCAAAAGGGAAATTACTCTGCTGTGGGCTTTCTTTTCCCAAAACCTCCTGTCGTCGGCCTGTCATCCCTCCTCCTGGAGCCTCAACTGACATTTTCTTCTTTCTTTTAATTTCCTGGTGGTTGTTGTTTTATTTTTATTGATTGCAGAGAGGAGGGGAGAGGGAGAGAGAGAGAAACCTCAATGATGAGAATCATGGATCGGCTGCCTCCTGCACACACACCCCCTACCGGGGATCAAGCCCGCAACCCGGGCATGTGCCTGCCTGGATCGAACCCAGAACCCTTCAGTCCGCAGGCCGACACTCTATCCACTGAGCCACACCACCTAAGACAATTTCCCGGGTTTCCTATGAGCCCCAGGCGTGACTCTGCGCGCAGGTGGGACACCCGTCAGGGGAGCTGTTCAGACGCGTTGAAGGCACATGCTCACTCCCCTGCTCAGATGCCCAACAAAGTGCAGCTCCCACCCAGTGACGGTGGCAGGAACACCAGAGCGGAGGGCCAGCCCACCTGACGGGGAAAGTGCCGCCCACAGCCCCCGACCCACGGCCACCGACCCACAGCCACCGATCCATGGCCCCCGACCCACGGCCCCCAACCCACAGCCCCCGCCCACGGCCACCGACCCACAGCCCCCGACTCACTCCGGGAGGAAATAAAACAATCACAGGACCTGCTTCTCCCCTTCGTGCCGGGAGCCGGTCCATGCTTGCTGTTTCAAGGGACCTGGCATATATGGCATACTGTTCTTAATATGTTTGCTCACCTTCTTGGCACTATGTGTTTTAACCAAGGTCTCTGAGAAAGGTTGTTTCCCCAGGTAGGGATTTTCCCCTGAAGTTAGGGAGGGAATAAAACCTCTTAACTAAGTGCCAGGCAGGTAATTAATCACTTTAACTACGAACAATCATGTTTAAGCTACATAATCTTTACTCCCTGGAATGGAGATAAGAAACGCCCTAACCTTTGTAATAGAGATTGGTAGGATTGAATCAACTGGTATAAATACAGATGTAATAAGACAGCAAGAGACAGAACTTAGAATACGGAACCAAGAGAGACAGAACCTAGGCACAGAACCTACACAGAACGTTCTCTAGAGACAGAAGAACTTTGCTGGAGAGAACATGGCAAAAGATCCTGGACTGAACCTGACTACAGAAATTGGCAAGAGAACCTGACTAGAACCTGGTAACTGAACCTGGCTGGAGAACCTGGACAGAACCTGGCTGGAGAACCTAGCGAGGAAACATGGCTACAGAACTTGGCTGGAGATCCTGGCTAGAGATCCTGGCTATGCTGCTGATCAACTGAACGCTGTCTCCGTGTCCTTCCTTCTTCGCTGACTCCATCCACACCTTTGGGGACCCCTGGACCTGCTGGGGTTGGACCCCGGCACCTTCGGGCAAGCCAGGCACGTGGCAGCGTCCGAGTTCCCCAGACCCAGGGCGGCGTGGTCAGCCTCGCTCTGGGACCAGAGGCAGGAGGGGGTTTAAAAACCTGCCGTGACCTTCAGAACAGAGCCGCAGCCGTGAGCAGGTGAGCCGGGCGCTGGTTGGTGCCAGGAGCCGGTCCATGCTTGCTGTTTCAAGGGACCTGGCACATATGGCATACTGTTCTTAATATGTTTGCTCACCTTCTTGGCACTATGTGTTTTAACCAAGGTCTCCTCTCTGAGAAAGGTTGTTTCCCCAGGTAGGGATTTTCCCCTGAAGTTAGGGAGGGAATAAAACCTCTTAACTAGTGCCAGGTGGGTAATTAATCACTTTAACTAGGAACAATCATGCTTAAGCTACATAATCTTTACTCCCTGGAATGAAGATAAGAAACGCCCTAACCTTTGGAATAGAGATTGATAGGATTGAATCAACTGGTATAAATACAGATGCAAAATAAGACAGCAAGAGACAGAACTAGAGACAGAAGAACTTCGCTGGAGAGAACATGGCAAAAGATCCTGGACTGAACCTGACTACAGAAATGGGCAAGAGAACCTGACTAGAACCTGGTGACTGAACCTGGCTGGAGAACCTGGACTGAACCTGGCTGGAGAACCTAGCAAGAGAACATGGACACAGAACCTGGCTGGAGATCTGAAGCAGAACCTCTCTGGAGATCCAGACCAGAACTTGGCTGGAGATCCTGGCTGGAGATCCTGGCTAGGCTGCTGATCAACTGAACACTGCCTCCATGTCATTCCTTCTTTGCCGACTCCGTCCACACCTTTGGGGACCCCTGGACCCGCTGGGGTTGGACCCCGGCAGGTTGGCAGCACATGAACCAGGAACGCACGCGTGAGCATACGCAGGGTTACTAGTTGTTCCCGATAAAAGAAAATCTGAGCCCTGCCGGTGTGGCTCAGTGGATAGAGCGTCGGCCTGCAGACTCAAGGGTCCCGGGTTCGATTCCAGTCAGGGGCATGTGCCTTGGTTGCAGGCACATCCCCAATGGGGAGTGTGCGAGGGGCAGCTGGTCGATGTTTCTCTCTCATTGATGTTTCTGGCTCTCTATCCCTCTCCCTTCCTCTCTGTAAAAAATCAATAAAATATATTTTTTAAAAAAAAAGAAAATCTGAACTGGCAGGTTGATGTTTCTCTCTCTCTCTCTCTCTCTCTCTCTCTGACTATTCCTGTGACTTCCACTTATCTATAATAATAAAAGCATAATATGCTAATTAGACCGGATGTCCTTCCGGATGAAGCTGGTGGCCAGACGGAAGCCCGGGTCCCGGGTGCCAGAGGAAAGCCAGTGCCAGCAGCTGGGGGAAGGGAGGCCTATGCTTGCATGGATTTCGTGCACTGGGCCTCTAGTCTATATATATAAAAGGCTAATATGCAAAGTGTCCCCTCAGGAGATCAACCAGGAGACTGGGAGTTCGATCAATCGCTATGATGTGCGCTGACCACCAGGGGGCAGCGTGGAACGAAGGAAGGCCCCGGCCGGCAGCCAGCGCCAGGGGAGGGAAGGCCCCGATCGGCCCTCATCGCCGGCCAGGCCTAGGGACCCTACCTGTGCACGGATTTCATGCACCGGGCCTCTAGAACAGTATAAAAAGGAGGTGATAGTTTTGCGGTTTTAGGGTGAATTTGAGTGATATTCACAAACTGGAAAGTTCAGATTCTCCAACTCCTTAGTCACCTGACCTACGCAAAGGGAGTGCAATGCTCTATCCGTGCACAACGCTGAGTGTAACTGTAGTCAGTGCTGTAAAGTCTTAAGCAAAACCGCGCAGCCCTCGCAGCTCGCCCATTACACGCACACACGCACACGCGCACACACACACACGCACGTGCACGCGAGCAGGGAGTGAGCGAAGTCTCTCCAACAGCTCGGAGGGGCTGCCGGGAGGCGGGAGATGCTAACGATGTCAGTGTTGAAAGTCGGTTGCTGCTGATTCCAATGCGTGGTCGGCTACTTTTATCCCGTAAACGCCTCCTTAAAGGGGCCTCGCACATTAACGTGAATATTCACCAGGCTGCACCCCGTGGATTCTAGGCTTCTCTGACAGGATTTAGAGAATCACTCACTAATCCTTCCTCAGGTTCCTGTCCTTGCTGTTCCCCTTCATGGAAAGCTCGTCCCCCAGAGAGAGCTGCGTCCTTTCTGCATCACTGACACGGGCTCGGCTCCGACGTCACCCCCAGGGACACCCCCCATCCCCACCCGCAGCGCCCTCTCGCCGGCAGCTCTTCCCATCGCCCCGACCGCACGCTCTGTGGACTTACTACCTGAAACTACCATTTCCACATACAGCTGTCCAGGTGCACGATGCAAAGCACATGTGTATACATGCATGTGCTTCACGTATGCTTAACAACACGCACGTATAACTAACAAGGAGGGGCTGCTCCGTGTCCTTGGAGCAAATAGAAATAGTCTGATACCAGGGGCTACGCACGGAGACAAAGGGCCACGGCGCTTGGAGATCCAGGGAGCTGCCCGTGCTGAGCTGCCTGGAGGAGGCCTGCACGGGGGCCCTATCGCTTCTCATTCGCTGAGAATGCAGTGACTGGGCTACAACACCTCCAGTCGCCCTCCGTCAGCTCCGGCTGCCTTCTGAGAACCTGATACCGAATCCTGCGACCGAATCCCCCGAAAGCACCCTCGCAGGATGGGTCCGCAGCACGGGCGGCCCCTTGACTTCTCTCTCGTTGCTTTTCTTCGCGCACACACGGGTGGGTGTTCGGGTTTATACAGGTCCCACCTCCTTTCCTGCCCATTTCCTGGCTCTGCTGTCTGGGAGCCACGGCTTTGACATCAGGATCTGAGCCGGTGCCTCGAGCCCAATCGCTTTAGCTGTCGTGCTGATTAGCACCTTCCTCTCGGGGCTCTTAATGCTGGGAGAGCCATGGCCGTTTGGAAATCGGCGCCCGGGTGTTAACCAGCCTTAGGAGAGACGAATGTTGTCCCCAGGCAGCGTTCTCTCCGGAAAACAGCAAAGCTGCAGGAGGCCTCATGCACATCGAGGTGAAGGGCCCCATGAAGTAATGAGGGTTCCGTGGGCGCAGATTTAAACGGGAGGGGGTGGGGGTGTGGGTGAGGCTGGGAGGGTGCTGTGTGTCCAGGGGAAGGCGGAGCCGTCGCTCAGGTTGGCATGTTAGGAGTTAAGCTTCCAGGAGCGAGGAACTGCAGGTAAAGCCACTGGAGCCCCCAGCAGCCCTGACCTCCACCTCCAGGCTGAGCTCAGACGTGGGCGTAATTAGCTGTGGAGAAATCTAGAGCTCAGGCCACATACCAGCAGATGTTAGAAAAACAGCACAGCAAAGCCAGCCGGTAAGCAGAGAGCCTTTAGCAAGTCACAGGAGCGGAACAGGAGCCACGTTACGTGGCCTCTGGGTGCGTTTCCCACTTTTTCTTTTTTTTCTGGTCCCTCTACCGTCTCCCGCTGAATTCTTCTGTCGGCTTCCTCTTACTCCTTTTAGTTCTAGTCTGTTCATAGCCTCTCAAATCCTTCAGATGCTTTTTTCTGCAGTGTCTATATTTTCAGGCGTTTTTTTTTACTAATAAAAGGAATGCATATTCATTATAGAAGCAATTTCCTATGAGGCAAAATGCCGACGGCAATAAAGAGCCTCCCATGAAGCGAGGTTTTCCTACGGCTTTTACAGAGATGTGTGCTTATGCGTGAGTCCCGTCATACACACACACACACACACACGTTTAAACAAAGGGTTATGTGTACAAGTCTCCAGCTTGCCTTTTTAAATCTACGCATATCTTCTGTTGTATTTCCGCCTCGTATTTATGTAAATGGTATGCCTTTCTATATAGGTGTTGTTAATTTTAAAAATTCTAGCATGCCCCAGCTGGTTTGGCTCAGTGGATAGAGCGTCAGCCTGCGGACTGAAGGGTCCTGGGTTCGATTCCTGGTCAGGGCACACGCCCGGGTTGTGGGCTTGATCCCCGAGTGGGGGGCGTGCAGGAGGCAGCCGATCCATGGTTCTCTCTCACCACTGATGTTTCTATCTCCCTCTCCTCTCTGAAATCAATAAAATGTGTTTGAAAATAAGATAAAATGCGGCCCTTTCTTTCCCCGAGTGCAGCGCTGAGCCCGGTGTGGCCGACCCTCAGCCGTCGCGGTGTCCACAGGGCAAATGACCGCCGTGCCGCGGGTCGCTCTGAGGCGGCCTGGTCAGCGCCCCCGAGTCCCCCCGGCACCCACATCTGAGCGTCCGCCTGGGCTGCTCCTGGGTGAGATGCGTCTTCTTTCTTGTTTCTTGGTTGAGTTGCTTATTCATAAGCCAACCTGCCTTCAAAGCAGCCTGGGCGACGGCGATGCAAATCAGACAAAGAACGGGTGTTGCACACGCAGAGCCCGGCCTCCCGGCGCCCAGGGCAGAGCCGTGTTCTGTGGAGCAACAGCGCCCTCCGGTGGGCTCCGGGTTACACCGGCGAGGCTGGGGACTGGCCCAGCGGCACTGACCAGGCCAGGAAGGCGACGTTGGAGGGCCTGGATCTGGGCTCTTCTGAAGGTCAGGAAAGGCCTGGATTCTGTGGCCTCAGAGGCGGGCAGTCGCATCTCCCCGCCTCCCCGCTCGTGGCTCTCGTGTCTGCAGACGGCCTTTGCCCAAACGCAGGAAGAAGAGCCCTCCTGCCTCGTCCGGGAACGGAGCAGGGGCCTCACCGCCTGCCAGATGGAGGCAGCAGGAGGCACAGCCTGCGAGGGGCCTGAGCTCGGCGAGGAGGCGGGGAGGAGGCGTTTCAGGCGTCAAACAGGAGACAGAGGGACCAGGAGAATGAGGCCGGTCGGCGCCTGCGAGCTGCTCTGCGGGTGCGGCCTCGGCTTGGCTGTCACACCCCAGCGCGCGGCAGTGCCTGGCTTGTCTCAGGGGCCCGGACGCTTTTCACTCTGTGAGTAAATGAACGGCCTGGCGGGCGGGGCTCAGGGGGTGAGTGTCGACCTGTGAACCAGGAGGTCACGGTTCGACTCCCGGTCAGGGCACAGGCCCGGGTTGTGGGCTCCACCCCAGTGGGGGGCGTGCAGGAGGCACCGATCCATGATTCTCTCATCATTGATGTTTCTCTCTCTCCCTCTCCCTTCCTCTCTGAAATCAATAAAAAAACATTTAAAAAAATAAAAGAATAAGCGAGGGAAGGCCCTGGGGTTTCCAGGCCTGGCATCCCACAGGCCTGCAGGTCTGGGTTAGGGGCATCTGCTCGGCCCGTTTTGACCCGGACGGTGCCCCTCCAGGTCGCACCTGCAGACCAGCAGGAAGGGGACTCAGCAGGGCCCCAGGTCGGAGAGCAAAGCAGGCAGAGCCCGCAGTGCCTGGGCCTGAATCACCGTAAGTTCCACATCCGTGTAGCTGACGCTGAAAACCCCCATGTGTGGCTGACGAATGCGCTGAGCTGTGGCGGGTGCCCAGCGGCTGGCCCAGCACCTGCCGAGTGGCCGGGAGAGGGAGCAGGGGCCTGGGACGCCTGGCAGCCCCAAGGTCACGGCAGCCCCCAAGGTCACGGCAGCCCCAAGGTCGCGGTTCATACAGCACCCCTTTGCCCCCTGGGTCCTGGCAGCCAGGCTTGGAGGTCAGACTAAGGGCCTTTGGTGTAATCTTGCTCCATGGTTTTGCATCAGCTGTAGTTCGAATTGCTTATTCATTTTACATAAAACATTTGCAACAAGAAACTTGTATTTGATATAAACAATTTTCTTGAGTATCATTTTAGGAACCAGTTACATAAGAAAAATATGTTACTTAGATGCTTTTGCTATAAAATATTGATGCAGTGCCAGCAAACACAGCAAAATATGTGAAGATACTGTCCAAACACCCTTATCCTCCTCTCCTCTGGATCCCCCGGCCCCACTTTGAAGGGGACAGTGGGGAGGGGGGATTAAAACAGTCTTTAAACCACATAAAATGGCATTTGGGCATCACCTGTAAAAAATGTCCAAAAATGGCCATTTCCAATCCATATAAGTATGTATCGCCCTGCAGCCTTGCCAAAACAGATGTAGTGACAAATGATCTTCTTGGTAAACGTCACACGTCTGATAGTCCAATTACAAGGAAATACCGGGGCCTCCAGGCCACTGTCGTCCTGACACTGTGCTGAGTACAAAAGGGCATGAAGCCTTTAACAACATGACCCGTGTGAGTTAAGATCACGCTTAGCCACGCCTGCAGACTGTTCGTTCTTCAGGACACACGTGGACACCGCGTGTGGTGATCGTCACCCTTCTCCCTGCATGCAGTGGGGTGGTGTCCGCAGGAAATGGGCGCCTGCGGGAGGCAGGGCCTGCTGGCCGAAACGGGGGGCACCCGGTGAAACTACCTAGAGGCCCGCTTTGTGGAGCGACCCCTCTCCATGGCAGCCCCGCCCTGGGCACCCCGCAGCCTGAGGACGGCCCCTCGCGTCCGGGAGAGGACGCGCACGGATGATCTGGGAACACGGACATGATGAGCAGCTGTTGTCTCTATTCCTAACGCTGTGCTCTATGGGCCCAGGGCCAGAGGGGCTGCCCATGGACACGCTGGGTGTGGCTGCCGCGTGTCACGGACAGGCCTCTGGACGACTATCATTATTATTAATAATATTATTATTATTGTTATTATTGTTGTTTCTCTCTCTCGGGCCATCAGAGAGCTGACTGCCCCGCACCCTCAGAAAAAGGCATCTGCGTGGCTGCGGGCGCTGTGATGGGGAGAGCCGCGGGAACGTGTCGCGGACACCTGGATCCTGACCCCCGGTCGCCCCGGGACCGGCATTGACTCAGAAACATGAGAGGCGCCTTGTCCCTCCCGCCGCCTCGTCCAGGAAGTGCCGCGTGCGAGGAATGGGGTCGATGTCCCACCGCCTGGCTTCTCCCGCAGCCCGTCCACATCTCAGGGTGCGAGGGCTGCCCTCCTCCCTGGCTCGGCAGATGCTGGAAACACTCCTCCCCCAGATGCGACCACCAACACGCGCCAGGCACAGCCAGGTCCCCCGCGGGCTCCACCCGCCGACGTGAGGCCCTGAACTGACCTTGAGCCGCCCGCCCCGGGCCCAGGGGGCTTCGCCCGCCCGGTTTCCGTGGCCGGGGGCTTCCCTCGGAGCCTGGGTTGCTGGCTCCCCTCGCGCATCACATGCCATCAGGTGAGCCGGCTGCTCAGCTCCCACGGGGCAGAGTCACGGCCAGGCCAGGTGGGGCCGCAGAGCACCCGCTGCCATTTAAGTGCAATTTTATCTCCGTTTTCTGCTTAACCTCTGCTCCGCTCCTTTCTTACACCTGACAGCGTTGCCAAGGAGACAGCCAGGAACGGGGAGGACACGGCTGGACCAGGGGAGCGGACGCGGTCCCTTCCTGCTGCTCCTGCGCCGTGGCCGCAGCCTCCCCGGTCGGGCCGGGGGTGACGACCGCGTCCAAAGAGAGCCTCGCAGATCCAGTCTCCCGCTCTCACCGGCCCCGCACAGGAGACGCAGCTCGCCTGCTCCGGATCAGACAGAGGGTCTGGGGACAGCGATGACCCCGAGGCAGATCAGTCACCCCCACCTGACCTTGCTGTGGCTCAGCCTCCCGTCCATCTCCCGGCGGCTGGAGGCCTGCACTTAGCACACGCTTCACGCACCAGGTCCCCGCAGCTCCGGGCCGGGGGCTGAGAGCGAGGCCGCCTCTGCTGGTGCTCAGAGGCTGTGTCCCCGAAAGCTGCCTGGCACTGCCCGGGACAGAGCTGACCTGGCAGGGTGCCCAGAGGCCCACACCTGGGGGTGAAGGCTCCACCTGCCCCCCCACCCCCACCCCGGACCCCGAGCCAATAGTCCTGCCGGCAGGACGCGTGCTCCCGGCTTCCTCTCTGGGCATCACCAACGCGGACTCGGCCTGCAGAGATGGAAACCACTTTGCTGGGGAAGCTGGTTTACCCGCCTCCACGGGACCTGAGAGGCCGGGACCCGAGAGGCCAAGGGTGAACCTCCCGGGAGGGGGGACGGAGGCCCTACTTCTGCTCTTTTTTAAAAACAGAGAAGCCCAAGATATTGGGGTTTCATGAAAGTCAGGTTAGAGCTGAAATGCCAGCCCCGGCCCACACCTCCCCTTGGTCCTGGTCCGATTACCAGCCTCGGGGGCCGCTCGGGCCCATCCGGCACGGACGCCTGGGCCGAGGGAGAGGAGCGGGACGCTGGGCAGGTGGGTCGCGGGCGGAATCGGCGGCCAGTGCGCCTCTCCCAACGCGCTGTGTTGGCTCAGACGCGGAGAACACGTGATGGTCTTTTTTATATAAATTATTAAATCCCTCGATCCAAAGGGTATGTTTCAGTCTTGGTTTAAAAAAAACCTAAGTAGCAGTTTAATGCTATGGATTTTAAAATTACTTCGCCTGTAACGGGCCGAATAAACCGCACGTGCACCTTTTCCATCCTGGGAGCTGACGTGCTCCTCGGAGAGGCTGGGGGGGGGGGGGGGCGCGGATCTCGGGGGGCCCAGCATTCAGGGCCGGGCAGGCGGAGGGGAGCCAGGAAGGAAGGGGGAGGAAAGAGGCCGAGGAGGTGCTGCCGGTGCCAGGGAAACGCGGCTGGACGGAGCACGGAGGCAGCACTGGGTGGGCCCAGCCTCCAGGGCGGAGCACTGGGCGTTGGGGGTCAGGGGGACGCAGCCTCTGGGCTCTGCCCGTCCGCGGAGCAGGTTTGGGGCTGGTGGTGGGGAGCCCTGTTGTCATGTGAAGAACCCAGTGGAAGCTGAGAGGCCTGCTCCCGGCCCTCGAGAAGGGAGCCCTCAGCCGCGGTCGGTATCTAAACAGCAAGTGCGACAGGCAGGTGGTTTCCTGTTCTAAGATTTGTTGTTGATTTTGAGAGAAGGAAGACGGGAGAGGGAGAAGGAGAGAAACACTGATGTGGCCATGAACAGGGATCAGCAGCCTCCTGCCCGCCTCCCCCGGGGATCGAGCCTGCAGCCTGGACACGTGCGCTGACCGGGAGTCGCACCCGCAACCTCTCGGTGCACAGCCGGGGCCAACGGCATGGTCTTCACCTCAGATCCACGGGTGTGTTTCCGAAAGGCCCCCCAACACCGCAGGCCAGCGCTGTGTGCTGTGCCCACTTCTCCGGGAGGGGGGGGGGCGTCTAAGGCAGTGATGGCGAACCTTTTGAGCTCGGCGTGTCAGCATTTTGAAAAACCCTAACTTAACTCTGGGGCTGTGTCACGTATAGAAATTCTTTGATATTTGCAACCATAGTAAAACAAAGACTTATATTTTTGATATTTATTTTACATATTTAAATGCCATTTAACAAAGAAAAATCAACCAAAAAAAATGAGTTCACATGTCACCTCTGACACGCGTGTCGTAGGTTCGCCATCACTGGTCTACAGCTTCCTAAGCCCAGTGTCCACGCGCAGGGGCCAGGGAGCAGGAGCGGGTGGGACGGCCCGGATTCCGACCCTTGTAAGGGCAGGGGTAGAGTTCAAGCAAAGGCCTTGGGTCCACGCGGGAGGAAGGGACTAGCCCGGGAGGCGATTCCCCGTTGAACCAGTCCCCGTGCAGGACAGTGAGGGCCAGCGGAGATCTCGGTGGCCAACAGCAGAAACATGAGGGGCTGGAGGCCCGACCGCCCTGCGTGTCTCCCCCAAACACGCGGCGAGGGCCCGCGACCCCCAGCGCCGGCCGGTCCTGCTGGGACAGCCCAGGGGTCGGGTTTAGAAAGCGGCACTGAGCCCGAGATGTCTGGGGGAAAGGCTCCTCCCGGCCTCAGGTGGGGTTTCTCCGTCATTTCACCCTTAAATCACCGCGAGCAAAGGCGGCAAAGCCACGGCTGGTGTGCCCCCCGCCCAGCCGCCAAGACCCATCCCGTCCGCTCAGCCGAGTCGCGGGGGAGGAGGGAAGTCAGGCTGACAATGAGGAGAGAATGAAGATGTTAAACTTCGCGGTTCAACTTTGAGCTGACATTGGCGGCTCGCCCAGCTGCTGTGTCTGCTGCCGCGTCGGGAAGGGGCCGTGATTTATGGCGCCACCGCCACGACCTCCACGCTCCCCCCACACCCTCCCGGGAGCAGCGACCGCGAGGTGAGCGGGGTGGGCGGCGGCAGGAACAATGCCCGTGTCCGGCTGGCACTGGGCTGCAGCGTGAGCGAGGCGGGGAGCAGGGATGGGCCAGGCTAAAGCCCCCCCCGCCCCCCAGCACCTCCCGCAGGCCCAGCATGTTCCGGAACAGGCCCTGCTGGGCGGAAAAGCACTCGAACTGTGTTAGAAACTGGCTCCTTCCTCGTCCCGCACACACGTGCAAGCAGCCAGCCTTATGCCCACTTGTATTTTATATGTTAGTAAAAGTCGACGTGAAATGTCCACGCACCGCATCAGCCCTTTCTTCACAGTCGCCACTCCATGCTCTGCGTTCATTGCCTCATCAGCCCTCGTGGTCACCCATCACCAGCCCCGGCACCAGCGGGTCTCAGCCTGGGGGTCGCGGCCCCTTTGGGGGTCGAATGACCCTCTCACAGGGGTCGCCTGGGACCATCGGAAAACACATCTATAATTACATATTGTTTTGTGATTAATCGCTGTGCTTTCATTACGTTCAGTTTGTAACAGTGACATTGGGGGCCACCACACCACGAGGAGCTGTGTTAAAGGGTCGCGGCGTCAGGAAGGTTGAGAACCGCTGCCCTGCACGGATGAGAAGATGGAGGCTCAGAGGGTAACAGCTGTCCGGCCGCGAGCACAGCGGGTGCTCTAACTGCGGGCCCCGCCCCCCCCGGCTGCCCCGCCACCGATCCTGTCTGTCCTCAGCCTCCCGGGCTGCGTCTTCTCCCCCCGCCGGCCGCCCGCCCTGCTGAGGGGGAGGGTGCTCACCTAGAAAGGATGCGTTTTGTCTTCCAGAGTCACAGCTTGTCCTTTTGTTTGTTTGTTTGTTTGTTTGTTTGTTTGGTTAATCCTCACCTGAGGATATTTTTCATTGTTTTTTTTAGAGAGAGATGGAAAGACAGAGAGAAACGCTGATGTGAGAGAAACACATCGATGGGAAGCCTCCTGTGCGCGCCCCAACCAGGTCCCGGGCCGGGGAGGAGCCTGCCACCGAGGTACATGCCCTTGACCGGCATCCAACCCGGGACCCTTCGGTCTGCAGGCCGACGCTCTACCCACTGAGCACACCGGCCAGGACCACAGCTTGTCTCATGAACAGGGTCCAGATGGGAAGCTTCTGTCTCCAGACCTTTCCTTTGTGCTAATCGCATCTGCATCTGTTTACATCTCATTTTCCCCAAGTGAAGGAGGAAGGGGAAGCCATGATGGGACACCCACTGCATTCTAACAGGGCGCGGGGGGCACTGAGCCCACGGGACCCCACGAGGGAGTATCCTTACCCCATTTTATAAACTGGAGACGGAAGCTTGGGAAAGCTCCGCCAATGTCAGCTCAAAGTTGAAGGGCAGCCCTGGCCAGTACACCCAGTGGCTAGAGCACCAGCCCAGACTCCAAAGGGTCACGGGTTCGATTCCTAGTCAAGGGCACACACAGCACCTGGTTGCAGGTTCCACCCCCGGCAGATGAGGGAGCGTGCGGGAGGCAGCCTCTCTCTCTCTCTCTCTCTCTCTCCCTCCCTCTTCCTCCCACTCGCTCTAACAATCAATGGGGAAAACATCCTAGGGCAGGAGAGGTGAGGGCCCTTCTCTGGCCTGACTACGTGCGAGGGCGCAAAGCGAGCCGGGACCCCCTTCCCCGGGGCTGGACGGGTGCCTGTGGGTCCTGGTACCTCAGAGCATCCTGGACCCAGACGGGGGGCGGGGGGGGGGGGGGGAGGGAAGAGCGGAGGTGCGGGGAGAGCGGCTCTGAGCTCAGCACCCGAGACCCCGAGAAACTGCTCCGCCCGGGCCTCCTCCGGCCCCAGGTCTTGTCAGCGACTGGGACACAGACGTCACCGCAACCTTGAGAGCTGCCTCCGGGCCCAGCGTCTTCTCTGGCAAAGAGCCCAGCTCCCTCCGGTCCTGGCAAACGCGCAGCCGGTGTGAGGCCGTCCGCCTTCCCTTCCGGAGGCCAAGGACAAGGGCACGGACACCAGACGCCACTCCGGTCCCCGCCCACAGCGCCCGCGGGAGACGCTGGGCTCTGGGGAGGCGGGGGGGGGGGGGGGGGGGGGGGCCAGCCTCCGCTCCTCCCGGATAATCCCCCAACCCCGTCTCCCCTCTTCCCCTCGGCTGCAGAGCTCTTGAAAGTCAATTCGGAGCTCACTGCAAACTCCTTTCCTCCCAGAGAGAAACCAAACAAGACAAACAAAACAAAAGCCATTGTGTGTGTCTCACAGAAGCACTGGCTGTGACTGGATCTGCAGCGGCGAAGTGTCAAAATGCCAAAAAACTGTGTCAAAAACATTTACAACAACTCGGGGGAGGCCGGCTGCCGTCCTAAATGAGTTTCCTCAGTTCTCCGCGTCGAGACGGTGCGTCCCCTCCAGGGTCTTAATAAGCCTCAAAGAAACACACACTTAATGAGCACGATGTAGGGGCGGGCGCGGCCCCACACCCCATGCCTGTCAGCACGCCGCTGCCCGTGGCCGCGCCTCCTCCTCCTCCATCTCCCTCCGTTTCCTCCCCGCCGACGCCTTTTCCCAGGACCCTCGCCCTCCGACGGGTATGCCTAGCGCCAGGAAGCTAATCAACTAAGAAGAATGAATTCCCATTCACGCGCTCTGTCGACGTGGAGGAAAACATCACAGACGTTTCCTGACACTTTGCAGATAACAGTCCGATGCGGGGCGGCCCCGTGCTGCCGGGGTTCTGTGTGTGTAGTTTAATGAGCTTTGCGATGATATTCGAGCTTATCTGTGGGCCGGCTGCGGGCCCCCGTGATCTGGCCCAGCGAAGATAACATTACAATGTCCAAGGCCGTCCGGGCTCTGAAAGTGTCAGAGTCTCCTGCACAACTTGAACAGAAGAGAGTTACTTCCATCAAATCAGGGCGAAGCCCTGGCCCGTGCTCAGTGGTTAGAGCGTCGGCTCTCGGACTGAAAGCTCAGGGGTTCGGTTCCGGCCCAGGGCACGTACCTGGGTTGTAGGCTCGATCAGGCCCCAGTTGGGGCGCATTCGGGAGGCAACCAATCTATGTGTCTCTCTCACATCGATGTTTCTCTCTCTGTCTCTCCCCCTGCCTTCCTCTCTCTCTAATAAAAAAGGGGAAAATACCTTCAGGTGAGGATTAACAAAACAAAAAGGAAGACAGCAGGGAAAGATGGATTCTCCTTAGCGTGATGGGATATGTCTCTCTAACCCCCTCAACCCTCATTATATTTAATAGGAAAATACTATCCTTTTTTTTTTCCAGTAAAATGAGGAAAACAAAGATTCCATTATATCAACTACTATTTAACATTAATTTGGAAAGATATATCTTTCAAAATATAGCCAATATAACAAAACAAGGGGAAAAAATGAGACATAAAATCGAGAAAAGAGGAAGTAAAATTATTATTAGAAATAATCTCTTAGTTTATCCGGAAAAGCCAACGGAATCAGCTGCAAAGCGATGATTAAACCAAGGACCAGCCACAGTCCGGCGACAGCAGCGCGATCCGTCGATGCAACGGCCGCCATGTCTGTGCACGACCACCAGCTGTCTTTTCAAATGGAAACACCCCACGGGCAATAGCGACGACAACGACAACAAAAGTCTCAGAACATCTAGGGAGAGACTGAGCAAGAAACGTGCGAAGTCCACGTCCCGTGGCCCAGCCGAGGCGCAGCCACCAGGAGCTCGGACAGCCAGCGGGCCGCGTCCTCCAGCCCCGTGGCCCCCAGACCTCGGCCCCCCGAACCGAGAGAGCACATTTCGGCTCCTTTAAGCCACGCCGCTAGCTGTTCACGTTCACCCTGGGGGTTTTCTTCTCAACACCCCCCCCCCCCAAAAAAAATAATGTCTCTCGTTCATGTTTCTGTGTATAAACTTCTCTTCGTCTCAGAGAAGGTCTGAGCGAAGGGTTAAGGGAGAAGACGAGGCGTGAGCCTCACAAACATCCCCCAAACGTCAGAGGGAGCTCCTGTAAGCCTGAGCCTGTGAAGACACCTTCCCCTCGGCGAGCATCTTCCAGGAGCTTCTGACCACAACCCTGGCACAGCCCAGACACGTGCTCAGCCGAAGCCGCCTGCGGCCCAGCCCAGATGCCAACGCCAGCCCAAGCCTGCGCTCTCCTGGGCACATAAACGCCTTCTCCCTCCCCATTCGGTACCGACTCCTTTCTCAGCCTCAGTCCCCCGCACCCAGGTGCCTCGAATGAATGTCATTTGAAAACACTGAGCCTTAATTGGTTCTGCGTGACTCCGGCCCAATTCCGAACCTTCCACCGAGGAAATGGTCAGTGCCGGTGGTCCGTGTCAGACACTGCCCGGTTTTCTGGGGAGGCTGGGTTATTTTTTAAAAAATGCACAGCTCATCGTTCTTTCCCTACCACTAAGCACGACAGTGCAGCACAGGACACGACCCCGCGGCCGAGTGCCTGGATTTAGCTCCGCCCGTGTCCGGAGCAGCCTGTTACCACTGGAGTCTCGTCCGGCCGTGACCCTGCATCCTCCGGGGCCCTGACCACTCGGCACCTTGTTGTCCTAATATTCTTTCCGCTGGAGAGTGACAAGGAGAGCACTGCCATTCGCCGACCGATCGTTCAATCCCGTACTCCTCTCCCTTTTCCAGCTTCTCCGAGTTAAACGTTACAGTTCATTTCCGCTAAATCGGCCCTGTAACAAGCTGGGTCTCATTCCGTTACAGATTGGATGACTCCTCCATTGACGGAACATAGAACAGTGTCTGGCACATGCATTTCCACAGTTTAATTCTGCGCTCCCAGCGGGGAGCTCGCGGACCAAATGGGGAAGGAGACAGGAATCAGTCATGCCAGGCGAGCAGAGCGACGGCGAGGCCCTCGCGGTAAATGCCAAGTATGAGATTGTTTTATGTCATTGCACGCCTGGCCCGGCCCGGCTCCCCCCGGACGGCCTGGGATTCGCGGAGACCGACACTGTCATGCGCTGCAGGCCGACAGGAGACCAGAGCGCTGGGCGCCAGACGGCAGTGCCTCGCCCTGCGACGCAGAACTGCTCGCGCCGTGGTCCCCCCAGAGCAGGCCCCCCAACTCTACTCACTGTGGACGGGTGGGGGGTCATCCCAGAGCGAGGACGGGGTTGCGTCTCCATCGCCAGAGCCGACCAGAGCCAGGATGCTGAGGCAAGAGCTGAGGAGTCACTCCTGATTCTAACAGCTGCTGTCCCTGCTGGGGTGGATGTGGGCAGGTGTGGGCAGGTGAGGGCAGGTGAGGGCAGGTGTGGGCAGGTGTGGGCAGGTGTGAGCAGGTGTGGGCAGGTGAGGGCAGGTGAGGGCAGGTGTGGGCAGGTGTGGGCAGGTGTGAGCAGGTGTGGGCAGGTGTGGGCAGGTGTGGGCAGGTGAGGGCAGGTGTGGGCAGGTGTGGGCAGGTGTGGGCAGGTGAGGGCAGGTGAGGGCAGGTGTGGGCAGGTGTGGGCAGGTGAGGGCAGGTGAGGGCAGGTGTGGGCAGGTGTGGGCAGGTGTGGGCAGGTGTGAGCAGGTGAGGGCAGGTGTGGGCAGGTGTGGGCAGGTGTGGGCAGGTGTGAGCAGGTGAGGGCAGGTGAGGGCAGGTGAGGGCAGGTGTGGGCAGGTGTGGGCAGGTGTGGGCAGGTGAGGGCAGGTGAGGGCAGGTGTGGGCAGGTGTGGGCAGGTGAGGGCAGGTGAGGCAGAGCTCATGGACCCACTGGGATGTGGATCAAAGTGGTGCCCTCTCCTCCCGGGCGGGGCAGGGCTACCCACCCTCCCAGGCCATCCTTTCTTTCTTTTTTCTGTAAAAGAACATTTCTTGGGTGAATCACGGGGTAGAAAAAGTTAATTCCTTGAAGAAATGTTCTTAGGAAACAAGTTACGGAGGTAGAGGAAGGGCTATTGGAGCGAGGGAGTGAGGACGCGGGGGCTGGGAGGGAAGAGGGGGCCGGGGGGGAGGGAAAGGTGGGGGGGAGGGGAAGGCACCGCGTGCTCCCTGGAGGGGAGCCCAGCCACCTCTCTGTCCTCGCTCCTCCTCAGGGTCCGGGAACCCCCGAGCCGCTGGGCCAAAGGCCTCGAGGAAACATCTTAGGTTTGGGGGGCCATGCCGTCTCCCGGGACAACTGGCTCGACTGGAAGCGAATCGCAGTCACCACCACTGTGAGCGGCCACTGAGCCCGGCGGCCGTGGAGCACGCGTGGCCGGTGAGTCCGGAGGCGGCCGCTGGCCTCAATGAATTCCATCCAGAGCGCTGGGTCTGGCCCCCAGCATGTCTTCCAAACCTGCCCCCGGGCGCCCGATGGGAGGTGTGGGGCTCCCCAGGGACTGTGCCGGTTAGACTGTCCCTCCCAGGGGCTCCCGATTGGCGGGGACAGGAGTCGGGGGTTGGCTGGGCCCTGGGCGTCCAGGCCCACAGAGCATCAGGCCAGCACGCGCTCCAGCCACCGACGGGTGAGAGGGCGGGACACGAACTGTCCTTCACGCTTCCTGGGGGGGTGGGGGGCGCGTGTCCACTCGCCCTGCAACGCTGAGGTGTGGACGAGGCCGGTGTCATCACAGCTCACACTGAGCCCCTTCCTAGCCTCTGGGCACCCCTCACCTCTCTCAGCCCCCCCCCCCCCGTGGATTTGGGGGTGCACTGTCCTCTGACCATCCCTCTGGACGTAAACTCTCAGGGCGAGCCTGTTGTCACTCGTCCTTCGGGCCGGCCCGGCTCCCCCTCATCCTCAGCCCCGGCTCCTGTTCAACTTCGCTCGGCCCCAGCCATGTGTCAGCTGCACAGGATGTCAACCGCTGTCGGCACAAACCTAGACCTGCTGTTCGCATCGGGGGGGTGGGTCCAAGAGCACCATGTCATCGTCATCATGATCGTGATTATTGTTAATATGTGTGATTTAAAGCCCTGGCCCGTGTGGCTCAGTGGATGGAGCGTGGGCCTGCAGACCAAAGGGTCCCGGGTTCGATTCCGGTCAAGGGCACATGCCTCAGTCGCAGGCTCCTGCCCGGACCGGGCCCTGGTCAGGTGTGTGCAGGAGGCAGCCCAGCGATGTTTCTCTCACATCGATGGTTCTCTGTCTTTCCCTCTCTCTTCCTGCCGCTGGGAAGGGCCTGCCTCCTGCAAGGTCAGGCGGCCGGGCCGCTGGGCTGGGTCCCCAGGGAGAGGAGGGTCCCGTCTGCAGACACGGCGGGTGGTGCTGGGGAAGGGGCTCCCCAAGGGGGGAGGGCGGAGCCCTAAAAGCTCAGCTTATTATCAGAGGAAACCAGGCCCCAGTTAGAACAGCTCCTGGCACAGGGCTGGTGTAGCCTGGGCGTGTGCTGAGGGCGAGGGGGCCCTGAAATGCAGTGGTTTTGTAAAGCCAGTAACTCGTAGTGTTTTACAAAGAAAAAATCAGCAAATGACCCTGATGAAATAGGCGCAAAACTGTTACCCTGTCCTGCAGCCCTAGGGGCCTTTAAGGGATTCCTGTGAGCAGATCCCAGTTCTGGAGTGTGTGTGTGCACGTGTGTGTGTGTGTGTGTGTGTGTGCGCGCGCGTGGATGTGGGGGGTAAATGTGTGTAGCATGTGGACGTGTGTGGTTGGGGTGGGTGCAGGGGCGGGCATGTGTCTGGGTGAGTGTGCAGTGGGCTGTGGGAAGGTGTGTGTGTGTGTGTGTATGCGTGTGTGCGCGCGCATGTGTGTGCCCCTCTGCGAGCACCTTTAGGTCCCTTGCCTTCTCGAAGGGGAAAAGAAGTCATTGTTTGGTTTTTATAGTTGATGGAGCCTTTATGCATTTTATGAGTTTAATTCCATGTAAAGAGGTGGCCCATGAGCGGGCTGCTACCAGCTCCTTCCCCTGCAGCCACAACGCCATCCTGTTCCTCCCTGCAGGTCGGGCAGACAGGACTGCGGGGAGAGGAGCTGTGAGCGCCACCTGGTGGGGAAGGCGGGGACTGCAGGGAGAAGAGCTGTGAGCGCCACCTGGTGGGGAAGGCGGGGACTGCAGGGAGAGGAGCTGTGAGCGCCACCTGGTGGGGAAGGCGGGGACTGCAGGGAGAGGAGCTGTGAGCGCCACCTGGTGGGGAAGGCGGGGACTGAGGGGAGAAGAGCTGTGAGCGCCACCTGGTGGGGAAGGCGGGGACTGCGGGGAGAGGAGCTGTGAGCGCCACCTGGTGGGGAAGGCGGGGACTGCGGGGAGAGGAGCTGTGAGCGCCACCTGGTGGGGAAGGCGGGGACTGCGGGGAGAGGAGCTGTGAGCGCCACCTGGTGGGGAAGGCGGGGACTGCGGGGAGAGGAGCTGTGAGCGCCACCTGGTGGGGAAGGCGGGGACTGAGGGGAGAGGAGCTGTGAGCGCCACCTGGTGGGGAAGGCGGGGACTGCGGGGAGAGGAGCTGTGAACGCCACCTGGTGGGGAAGGCGGGGACTGCGGGGAGAGGAGCTGTGAGCGCCACCTGGTGGGGAAGGCGGAGACTGCGGGCGGCACGCAGAGAGGAGAGCCTTCCACTGGCTGTGCCCACCGACATCTGCTTGGTGTGGATCTGGTCTGTGGCTCGGGGTCTGCTGCCCACCCGCATCCGCCGCCTCCTGCCTCTCCGTCTTCCCCGAGGAGGAGGGAGCGGCGTCTCGTGAGGGCAAGGCAATGGGTTCAGCATCCAGGCTCCGGCTGGGGCCTGAGCACAAGGTCAGCTTCCTCCCAGGGATCCAGCCGCTGGGCCAGTCACCTCCTCGCCCTACCCTTCCACTTCCTGGTCTGCGGACTGGGAACCACAGGGGCTCCGTTTCACCGTGTTCCCGAGAGCAAGGTCGAGAGCAAGGTGTGAACCCTGTCTGCAGAGCCGCCCCCGACATCTTTCTGCACATCATTAGCCATGCAGATCCCACCGAGCCTTCTCCAGGCGCCCTGTCCACGCTGGTCCAGACCAGCCACGGCCCCGCAGGGAGAGACCAGCCACGGGCCCGCAGGGAGGGACCAGCCACGGGCCCGCAGGGAGGAACCAGCCACAGCTCACAGGAGGGACCAGCCATGGGCCCGCAGGGAGGGACCAGCCACGGCCCCGCAGGGAGAGACCAGCCACGGGCCCGCAGGGAGGGACCAGCCACGGGCCCGCAGGGAGGAACCAGCCACGGCTCGCAGGAGGGACCAGCCATGGGCCCGCAGGGAGGGACCAGCCACGGCCCCGCAGGGAGAGACCAGCCACGGGCCCGCAGGGAGGGACCAGCCACGGGCTCGCAGGAGGGACCAGCCACAGCCCCGAGGGAGGGACCAGCCATGGGCCTGCAGGGAGGGACCAGCCACGGGCCCGCAGTGAGTGTGGGAGAGGCCCATCACTGCTGGTGGGAAGGTGGCCGGTACAGCCACCATGGAAGGCAAGTCTGGTCTGGTGGTGCCTCAGAAAACTAAGAACAGAGCTACCATACGACCCAGCAGGCCCTCTCCTGGGTTTATTCCCAAAACCATTTATATGCGAAGATCTAGGCCCCCCTGTGTTCACAGCAGCATTATTCACGGCGGCCAAGACACGGAAACAGCCACGTGTCCCGCGATAGGATGGAGAGAGAAGACTGGTCCATGTGCACAAAGGAGCACCGCTCAGCCACGAGAGGACGGAATAGCGCCACTGGCAGCCACAGGGATGGGCCTGGGAACAGGATGCTGAGGGAGGTCAGTCCGTCAGAGAAAGCCAAGAGCCCTGCGATTTCACTCCTCCGTGGGACATCTGAGTGAAACACATGCTCATGGTGCAACATGCAGATCTGGCATCATAGAAACCCACACCTGAAACCTATACGATCGCATTAACCGATGTCACCCCAATACATTTAATAAAAAATAAGTAAATAAAATGAAACAAGCTGTGGGCTCCGTGTACCACTTCTGACGATGTGCCTTGCAGTTCCTGCGACGCCTCCCCAGGCTGTAGCACCAGAGACGGACTTCACAAACGCCCGGCAGAGAATGCGCCCACGGAGAGGGGAGCTCAGGGCCAGGTGCCAGAGGGACCAGCGGGCTCCTCTAAGGCTTGTCAATCAACCAGAAACCAGACCTAAGGGATTTGGCCCGGGGACCCCGAATGTGCAACGCGGACGCGTGCACGGAAGACAAAGGGACGCTGGGACTCACCACACTGGAGTCTGACCGTGTCGATCACAGCGGAGGTGCCAGGACGCTGCACTGAGCTGTGCACTCCCGGGGTTCCCGCTGCACAGCACCTGAGGGTGCAAAGGAACGGAGACCACACCTAGACGGGGGGGGGAGGGGGGGGATATGGGCAGAAAAGGGCGCCTCTCCGTGAGAAGAGGCGTCGTGCACAACCTAGTGACGTATCTGAGTGACCAGATGGCCTGACGGTGCCTAGAGACTCACGGCAGCTCACCAAGCAGCTCGGACCGACTGGTACAGGCCCAGTAAGTGCCGTCCTCCCTGGCTCCCGCTTGCTTCCCAAATCAAGCCCCGGTCTGCGCCAACGACAGAGGGAAGGCGCCAGGGGGGCCCTGGGCGGGGAGGGGGAGGCCTGGGCGGGGACGGGGGGCCCTGGGCGGGGATGAGGAGCGAGCCGGGCATCGGGCAGGGCTCTGCTCAGAGAAACTGAAAGGTCAGACGGACATTACACTTTGGGGGCAGAACCAGGGGAAGGTGGTGGGGTCCTGTCCATACAGGTCTCCCTTCACCATGAACCTCAAGGCGGACCTCAGTCCCAGCACCAGAGCCACCGCCGGAGCCGGTCACACAGGCGCCTGCACGCCAGGGCTCTGCTCAGGGCTGTGCAGCGGGAACGCAGCAATCAGAAGCCAGCAGTGACCAGCCAGTACTGACGATACAACCCAGAAGGCAGAGCAGGACGCAGCCATGAGAAACTAAGCCGTAGAATAGTATTTATTGAAATGGGAAAATGTTAACAATATACTTCTATATGAAATATCCAGATACAAAACAGTATGTACAGTTTAATACCATTTTTATGGAAAGAAAAATAGCATATGTACAAAATCACGCAGAGGGAAAAATAGAAGATGCGCGTACCAAATGCGACGAATGCTGTCTCCAGACCGTGGAGTGGACGGGACTACACAGCTGCACCAGGAGTGCCCCCCCGCCCCCCACACTCAGCCCTGCCTCCTGCCCTTCTTCCCGCTGTGAGCACCCCCCCACCACACTCAGCCCTGCCTCCTGCCCTTCTTCCCGCTGTGAGCACCCCCCCACCACACTCAGCCCTGCCTCCTGCCCTTCTCCCGCTGTGAGCACCCCCCCCACCACACTCAGCCCTGCCTCCTGCCCTTCTTCCCGCTGTGAGCACTTTGATCACTTCTCTGCACGCCGGCTGTTTCGTGGTCCACGCCTCCAAACCACAGTCGTTGGTTCCCATTTAAAATGCAGGTGCCACCTGCTCCTACTCTCTGGCCCGAGGGGAATACGTGCAACTAGTACAACGTGCCATGAAATACGCCGCCGCACAGACTGGCTAGAGAAAATGACTTGGAGAATTTGAAAACCTAATTGCGATAAATGTTTTTTGTTAATCCTCACCCGAGGATATTTTTCCCATTGGTTTTCAGAGAGAATGGAAGGGAGGGGAGGAGGGAGAGAGAGAGAAACATGGATGTGAGAGATACATCGATCGATCAGTTGTTTCCTGCACGAGCCCCAATACTGGGTGGGGACTGAACCTACAACTCGGGTACGTGCCCTTGACTGGGAATCGAACCCTTGACCCTTCGGTGCGAGGACCACTGACCCAAACTGGCCTAGACTCGAGATAAATTTTTTAAAATATATTCTTATTTATTTCAGAGAGGCAGAGGAGGAAGAGGGAGAGAAACATCAATGAAGAGAGGAAATCATTGATCGGCTGCCTCCTGCACGTTGGACCGAGCCTGCAACCCGGGCATGTGCCCTTGATGGAATCGAACCCGGGGCCCTTCGGTCCGCAGGCCGCCGCTCTACCCACTGAACTACACCGGCCTGGACTCAAGATAAACTTTTAAATAGAGAAAAACAGATACGATTACTGGAGAGGGGTCCATACACATAGTCAGTGAAATAACTCAGGACCAGAATCGGAGACTCTGAGATTCTCATTAACTAGCTGCCTGGGGCAAGGAAATGAGGTGCCTTAGTCAGGAAAATGTGGTTCATAATTCTGTAGAAAGAAGCAAAAATAAGATTGCTTTTAAAGAAAAATGAGATCCCAGAAATAAAGGTTTTCTAAAAGACCTAAGGAAATATTAGCTAAATCAGCAAGAAAGAAATTCAATCTGGTGGCACAGAGCAATGGACTCGCAGTTACTTCTCTGCAGCACCAAATTCCGATGCCGATTTATGGCCCCTACCACAGGCCTGATGTGCCAAAATTGTGAAATTACCTTCATGCTAACTGGTAGTTTTTAACTTCAATTTTTTTAAGTTAATATAGGACATACTGAATTTTTCATGGAACTTGATGTGTTCTACCTAAATACATATATGTCGCCCTCTGATGACAATTGATAACTGGCAACATTAAACACGTACAACAAATATAATTCAGATCTCATTTCTCAGAATCCATCCTAGCAGAAAGCTATTCTTATTAAAAACACCAAGTAAGGGCCCTGGCTGGTGTGGCTCAGTGGAGAGAGCGTCGGCCTGCAGACTGAAGGGTCCCAGGTTCGATTCCAGTCAAGGGCATGTGCCTGGGTTGCACACTCCATCCCCAGTGGGGGGCGTGCAGGAGGCGGCCGATCCATGGTTCTGTCTCATCACTGATGTTGCTCCCTCTCCCTCTCCCGTCCTCTCTCCTCGTCAGCCCCAGCCTCGCGCCCAGCACAGCCCTCGTTCCCCAGTGGGGGTCACAGGAAAGGGACTTCCGGCTGAAGAAGCAGAACGGACACATCTCGGGGCGGGAGGAGCTCCTGGCACCATGTGCACCGCTTCCCATCATGAGGACGAAACCAAAAGGCAGAGGCGAGAAAACCGCTTTCTGAAATTCAGTCACCAACAGGGACGGAGGCACACACTCCTGCCAGCACAGGTGTGACAGTCGCGCCAGCACCTGGCGGCCGGGGACAGGCCCGCGCCCGCCTCGTCCACCCGCAGGGGCGACACGCTGAGGACGGAAACCACAGGAGGGGGCTCCCAGGTCCGTCCTCAGCGAGTCCTCTCCGAGCGGAAGAGCAGCGCGAGGCGTGTCCCTCAGCAAAACGCGTCCCGACGAGAAGCAGGCGCGGCCGCTCCTCCCGAGACCGCGCTCCCACCGACAAAGGCACTTGACGCGGCCGAGGCGACCGTCCAGGCGCCCGTCCAGGCGACCGTCCAGGCGCCGCCCCGGCAGCTGCTGCCTCCCTCGCGGGCGAAGTGGTGGTGAAGCTCCAGCGCGTCGTCCGCAGCCGAAGCCACGTGCACGGTGCTCACAGGGTCTGGTGCTGGCGGATGACATGACCGAGGGGAGGAGATGACGCTGGTGTCGTGATGAATGGCTGCGGGGCTGCAGGGCCCCTCCCTGCACAGACGTCTGATGGGTGAGGAGCCTGCGTCTGATTACAGGTAAGCTGACCGCTAAGTCGTATCGGCTGTTAATGTTCACTCCTCTTCTTGTCCTTTCTCACTTTTTTGTTCTTTCCCAAAGCCTTCGATGATTCCTCCTGGAAAAGAGATAAAATCAATGTAGTCTCCCCCCACGTACACGAAGCTACTGGCTTAGGAGCCTTAAACCTAATCCCTAGAGTCTGTACAACAGTGGAAGTATAGCTACTTCCATATGAACCATCTTCTGTTTTACACGGCACTTCTGTTTACCCTCTACGTATACATTTACAAAATAATCAAGAATAATCAAGGAAAACACTCATTTACCTAAGAGATTTATGTTTAAATAATCTTAATATTATTCTATTGTCCACTTCTTTAAAAAAATGTTATTGATTTTAGAGAGAGAGGAAGAGAGGGGGATAGAAACATCGATCGGCCGCCTCCTGCACGCCCCCTGCTGGGGGTGGAGCCGGAACCCGGGCCTGTGCCCCGACCCGGGAATCGAACCAGAACCTCCTGGTGCTGGGTCGACGCTCAACCACGGAGCCAGCGGCCGGGCTCCAGTGTCCGCTTTTTAAAGTAAAGCAGCTGAGATTAAAAACAATAGAAATGAACGTAGTTACAAAATATGAAACAAAAACCCTCCAAACGTCAAGGGAGGAGGCCCGCAAGGCCTGCCCGGGAGAGCAGCTGCAGCCGTGACAGGAATGTGGGTTCCGTGGCCGTCTGAGGACCCAGGTCACACACGGCTCAGCCCAGCCTCGGGGGTGGAAGCCACCGGACTGAGGCCCCGTAAACTCCAGGAGCGTCTGACCTGCGGGTCCAGGAGGGAAGTCGCCGCCCACGGTCTGCACTGGCCCCACCGGGTTCTGCCTGGGGCCTGTCCCGCCCGGGCACGTCCTCTGGCGGTGGCGGCCCCGGCAGCGGCGGGGGGGGGGGGGGGCGCTCACCGGCGAGCCCGCGTAGCTCCTCTCCACGAGGATGCTCCGGGCGCAGTTGTTGATGTGCTTGAAGCGGTCGGGCCCCAGCAGGACGCCGCCGTACCAGCGCGACACCACCACCAGCACGTTCCGCACGTTCAGGACCTGCGTCTCGGCAGACCGGACAAGAGAGGGTGCGGCGTGAGCCCCGCGGCCCTGACCCTGCGCAGAAGCGCCCCCGACGCCCACGGCGGACGCACTGAGGGGGCGAGTGAGACGGCCGGCCCAGGGGACAGGAAGGGACAGACAGGAGGGGGTTTGGAAAAGGAACGCCTGCTCCACGGCCTTCAACTTGCAAACGCTGGCCCCGGGCGTGCAGGGGAGACCGGCAGGGGAGTCCCAGTTCTCGGCGACTTCAACCAGAACAGCTGTCTGGGGCCTTCACCCAGGGCCACACGGACCTGCTTCTAAACAGAGGCCAGAGGGCACGGGCTGCGGAGGCCTCGCTGGCGCTGCCCACACGTCTTCCTCGGCCTGACGTGTGCCCAACGCGCCCTAAGGCGAGGCCCACTGGCCTGCAGGCCTGACCACGCAGAGTCCCCTCCAGGGCGTGAGCAAACCTCACACAAGAGCGGAAGACACTGCCGCAACCACCTGGGGAGAGAACAGCCCCTCAGAACGGGCCGTCGGCGATCACAGACGGACGGGGGGTCCAGCCGCACCAACGGGAAAGCGCAAGATAAGCAGCCGAACGGACCAGCAACCACCTGTGAGGACGTCTCCGAAAACCAAACATGAATCTGCAGACGCAGGAAATGGTAGGAGATACTGCATCCACGGAACCAGACAGCACACCCCAAAAAGGAAAAACAGGAAACAGGAAAAGCAGAGGGGAACTGTTATAATTATGTGATTAAATGCATGGTTGCTAAAACAAATGTTAGGAGACCATCAAGAACATGTCTCGGAACACCAGGCAACGAGATGGACAACTTCATAAGGAAAGAAAGATCCTGGATCCATTCAGAAGCTCCGATAACCAACTTCCAGGAATTTCACAGACAGAACATGAAAATAAAGGGAGGAAAGTGTCAGAAAACAAAACTAGAAGGTCCCCCACCTGCAGACAATCTCCCGTGGCCGCGAGGAAAGGGCTGGGAGCGCGAGGCCTGGACTAGCCCTGTGCCTTCTGCCCGCCCCCAGGGGTGGCATCTTCTCGTCACCGTTCAGAAATGAACTCCTAATGAGCCCGCACGCCCGCTCAGAGCGCCCGAGAGCTGGTCCCTCACGGGAGGGAGCCCTGTGCTGCTGGGGAGCTCAGGCCCCGGACGGGGTCAGGAACTACGGACCCACCTCCATGAGGTGCAGCAGGCGCCCGCCGGCCGCCGTCTCCCCGTCGTCATCGTAGTCCTGCAGGAAGGTCTGCTTGTCCTCACAGAATATTCTAGAAACACACACAACAGCGCTCACACCTCAAAACCTCAAAACACTTCGTATGAGTTGCAATTTACTTCCAAAACCAGCATATCTGTTTCTGAAAACCCTTCTTGAACTACACTAGGTGTGTGTTCACTATCATTCACCATCTGGTACGTTCACGGCTCTTCTCTATAACTAGAGGCCAAGTGCACGGATTCGTGCACGGGTGGGGTCCCTTGGCTTGGCTGGCGATCGGGGCTGATCAGGGCTGGCCAGTTGGGGGGAGGGACCGCGGGAGGTTAGCTGACGGCAGAAGGTTAGCTGTGGGAGGACACTGACCACTAGGGGGCAGCTCCTGCATTGAGCGTCTGCCCCCTGGTGGTCAGTGTGTGTCATAATGACCAGTCATTCCCAATCGTTCTGCTGTTAGGGTCAGTTTGCATATTACCCTTTTATTATTTAGGATAGAGGCCTGGTGCACAGGTGAGGGCCAGCTGGTTTGCCCTGAAGGGTGTCCTGGATCAGGGTGGGGGTTCCATTGGGGTGCCTGGCAAGCCTGGGTGAGGGGCTGAGGGCCATTTTCAGGCTGGCCACAGCCCCTTCAGGGTGGGGGGTCCTGCTAGGGTGCCTGGTCAGCCTGGGTGAGGGGCTGATGGCTGTTGGCAAGCTGGCCAAGTCCCCTAGCAGGGACCCTCACCCCATGGGGGTGTGGTCAGCCTGGGTGAGGGGCTGAGGGCCATTTTCAGGCTGCCCACAGCCCCTTCAGGGTGGGGGAGTCCTGCTGGGGTGCCTGGCCAGCCTGGGTGAGGGGCTGATGGCCGTTTTCGGGATGGCCACGCCCCCCAGCGACCCAAGCTCCCAGCCTCTCCTTTTTTTCTTTTTTCTGGGATTTATTTATCTTCTATAATTGAAACTTTGTAGTCTTGAGCGGAGCCCAGGGCCAGCCAGGGCAGGTGGGAAGCTTGGCTTCCTCCATCGCCGGGGGCAACCCAAGCCTCCTGCTCGCTCCAGCTCCCTGGCTGCTGCCATCTTAGTTGGGTTAATTTGCATACTCACTCCTGATTGGCTGGTGGTCATGGCTTATGGGCATAGCAGAGGGATGGTTAATTTGGATGTTTCTCTTTTATTATATAGAATAGATAATAAAACAGGAAAAACTGCCCTAACCGGTTTGGCTCAGTGGATAGAGCATCGGCCTACGGACTGAAGGGTCCCAGGTTCGATTCTGGTCAAGGGCATGTACCTTGGTTGCGGGCATATCCCCAGTGGGGGGTGTGCAGGAGGCAGCTGATCGATGTTTCTCTCTTATCGATGTTTCTAACTCTATCCCTCTCCCTTCCTCTCTGTAAAAAGCCAATAAAATATATATTTTTTAAAAAAAGAAAGAAACAGGAAAAACTAAAACCAACAGGAAACAGTTAAATAAAATGTAGTTTGCAACCTCAGACAACTATTAGTCAAACATTAAAATAATGTTCACAAAGCAATGTAAACAACATGGAAATTTGTTTTTGTACATTAAGAAAAAAATGTGGTACTAGGGCAAAGCATTAAAAAGATAAACTTTGCACAGAAAGGACAGAAAATGTATCACGTACTATTGGTTGCATTTAATGGTAGAAAATAACTGATTTCCCCTCTGATTTTTTTTCTTTTCTGCAGTTTCTGAATATTCTACAAATGATTGCTTTTGTAATGGGAAGAATATATGATAGTTATTATTGTTTACAGTCATGCACGTTTCTCCCGTCTTTACGAACCACATGCTCCTGGAGGCGTGCTCACTCACCGGTATGCGTAGATGTTGTGGGTGGCGCTAGCGATTTTCTTGTTCTCATATAATTTGGCAAGAACCATTTTCACCTTAAAAACAGCAGTGACATGAATAAACAAATGTGCACATTTCACTCTCTCTATAAACAAACACTAGGAAACATCTTAAAGCTGATGTAAGCCCTGCGGGTGGCATAGAAGTTACGTAAAGAATCTTCTACAGCCCTAGCCAGTTTGGCTCAGTGGATAGAGCGTCGGCCTGCGAACTGAAGGGTCCCAGGTTTGATTCCGGTCAATGGCATGTACCTTGGTTGCGGGCACATCCCCAGTAGGGGGTGTGCAGGAGGCAGCTGGTAGATGTTTCTCTCTCATCGATGTTTCTAACTATCCCTCTCCCTTTCTCTCTGTAAAAAACCAATAAAATATATATATTTTTTAAAAAAAGAATCTTCTACAGCCGAGAAGGCCACTTCCAAGTTTCCTCCTCATTCAGGGCAGAGACCGGTGCTCACGACGGAATAAACATGACAGACCCAGTTTCTAAACACCAATTCTCAGAAAAATACTTGAGCACTCACCATGCCTCATACTTAAACAGGGACATGTTTCCCCGTGTAGAGAATTCTACATGTAAATACGAGAATTTCAAAAAACGAGCTCTAAAAGTTTACCGAATTTACGCATCTGGGATGACAGATGCACCGTAATGGTGTGTCCCACAGTCTAGAAACCAGGACGCTCTCTGGGGCTCCTGCACGGCCACGGGGAGTGACGTGAGCGAGACTTGAGAGACGTGGTCATTTCTGTGTCCAAAGGGAAGAGGGGCAGGAAGGAGCCGCCCGCTCGCAGGACACGGTGTGTGCGGAGGGGCCAGGTTGGCAAATGAAAATAAAGACGCTCAGTTCAATCGCAACTTCAGGTCAATCACACAAAGCCTCAGTGTGAGTGGGTCCCGTGTAGTAATGTTGATCTGAATCCCAACGTGTTTCACCCGCAGCCCCAGCAGAGGCATCGAAGAGGAAGGTTCGGGCCTGGCTGGCGAGGCTCCGCAGGCTGGAGGGCTGTCCCACAGGGGCCTGGACCGGAATCAAACCCACAACCCCTGGTGCACAGGATGAGGCTCCAACCAGGGGAGCCCTGGGCAGGGCTCACGTAATTCTTTTCCACTATGAAACGTAGTAATTTCTGCAGCACCACATGGGTGTTTGTTTGAAAACCCATTACAAGGGTCAGCCCCAGGCAGCGTTTAGATACAATTTAAAAGAGTGACAGAGGACACCGAACGCCTCCCCCAGATTCTCAGCACGGGGGGCGGGACGGTGAGCGAATCGCTTCTCTTACGTGAAAACAACAACAGTAAAAGCAAGGGTGTGGCTGCAAACCCATTCGCTGGGATTGCGCTGGTGAAACAGCGTCCCCCCCGCCTCCCCCAGGGCGCGAGCAGCCCACCTGCTTGGGGCAGACGACGGGAGCCAGGTGCGCCTGGAAGGTGCTCCGTCGGTCGGTGATGGGGACGCCGTGGTCGATCGGCGGCAGCTCTTCCATTTCTGTAAGTTAAGGAAGGAGGTTACTTTTATTTTTAAATTCATACATTCAAAACCTAAAACAGTGGCAATGGTGTGGGTGGAGGGGAGAGTTGGGAAAGAAATGTACGTTGTATGGCAAATCAACCCCAACAGCAATTCACAGCTGCCCATTAAATTCAGTTACAACGTTAAGTAAAAAGGCTCCCAATATATTGCATATAAACCCACCTGTCTGGTGACCTTCACCTGCGGGAATCGAACCCAGAGGTCACCAGTGAGAGTGGGGGCCGGGGCTCCAACGCCAGACTGTGGCAGCAGCACAAGTTGACACCACTACTTTTTAAGAGTTTAAAAGGGTCTTGAGACCAAAAACACTGACAGCTGCTAATACACCGTAACGCATTCATCCATTCTATTGTTGGTGGACAATGACACTGGCTGGGAAACCTATGACACTGTTTTACAGCTATAACGGAATGTCTTCTGCTAATAAAACTGTTCCTACTTCATAGCGTTCAATTAAATCTATAGCTATAAAAGCCTAATATGCTAAGTGTCTGACCGAGTAGTTGACCAACTGGTCGCTGTAACGTGCACTGACCACCAGGGGACAGATACTCTGACCGGTAGGTTAGCTTGCTGCTGGGGTCTGGCTGATCGGGACTGAGCGAGATGGGGCTGGACACACCCTGGAGCCGACCTGCAGTCCCTCCCGCGGTCCCTCCCCGGCCACCGACCCCAATCGGCCCCAATCAGGACTGGGTGAGAGCCCTGATGGCCACGATCGCCGGCCAGGTGAAGGGACCCTGCGGGAGGGCCTCTAGTATATCAATAACATGCCAAACTGGTGTTCCAGGGGGTGTCATCATTTCCAGCTACTCTGACTCTTAAACAAGTTTAAGAGCCACTAACCTGCCCCCCGTCTGATGAGAACCGGGGGGAAGGGGGCAGGAGAGGGCGAAGGGGGACAATGGTGATGGGAGGAGACTTGACTGGGGGTGGAGAACACACCATACAACATAGAGATGACGCTCAGTCACAGAACTGTACCCCTAAAACCCACACAATGTTATTAACCAATGTCACCCCAATACATTCAATAAGAGAGAGAGACTTACCAGCCGCCCCGGCTGCTGTGCCGGCTGCATTTAGGACGGAAAGTTATTCGGGAAAGAAGAATTGAAATGTGTCCCCGCTTCTAGCCACTTGGTTGAATCTCACCAAGTCAGTTTGCCTGGCAGTCGGTGAACTGCTTCAGCTAACACCTGTGAACGTGTTTCTGGGCGGCTGTAAACAGCCCCGAAATCCACCGCGCTGGTCGTGGCCGGACGAGCACAGACCAGCTTCCCCGGCTGCTCTGCCGCCGACGTCCCGTCCGGTGGAGGGCGGCCTGTCCTAGCGCAGCACCGGGTCCCTGTGCACCGGCTGCCGTGCGCTGTGCCTGCGACTGTCACTCTTCTCATGGGGGGTCCTGTTTCCCAAAGGAAACCTGATGCCACGAAGACGTGACTGAACGAAGCAGGAGCCACGCAGGTTGGAGCCGGGGGAGTCCTGGGCCCTCCCCTCTCCCTTCCTCTCCGTCCCTACCGGTCCCAAGGCATCGGGAGAACCTGAGACGCTCCCGGTACGGGTTCGAGGCCGCGGTGTGAGGGCACAGGACACCTGGCCTTCGGAGAATGGTGCTCCCTTTGGCCAATCGAGCTTCTATAAGGGATTGAGGAAATGGACCATTCGCTCAAAAATGTAAAATACTAAAAGGGCCCGGCCTGTGTGGCTCAGTGGGTGAGGGTCGACCTATGAACCAGGAGGTCACGGTTCGATTCCCGGTCGGGGCACATGCCAGGTTGCAGGCTCCATCCCCAGTGTGGGGTGTGCAGGAGGCAACCAATCCGTGGTTCTCTCTCATCATTGATGTTTCTCTCTCTTTCTCCCTCTCCCTTCCCCTCTGAAATCAGTACAAATATATCTTAAAGTACTGAAAGGGAACATGCTTTCTGATGTTAACATACAGCTGATTCTCCTTTCATACTAGATTATGGAGAAATTTGGTTACGCAGAAGCTATAACCTTAAAGGCATTTAGGCTTCATTCAGTGGCTGCGCTTCCAATGAGGACATTTACTCTGTGAGTTTTACCAAAATGTAACGCTGAGATGGCAGGAGGCCGCTGAGAACTTCAAAGCAGAAAAACGTGTGTGAATTGAAACGTGAATTAAAAACACAGCTTTCCTTAGTTCCCATCTCCCATCACGATACAAACTCTAGAGAAGAGAAAAGAATTTTCTACTTTCTTCCTCCCTACCTGACAGGCCCAGCCAACACCAGACGACCAGCAGGCAGGAAAGACACGACCGCATTTCCCTGCTTATTGATAACTACTCCCCAACACGTGAGGGCTCACTACACGTCTGCCCGTCCCCCAAACCACTCCCAGTATCACCGTCCACCGTCTAGAGCAGTGATGGCGAGCCTATGACACGCGTGTCAGAGGTGACACGTGAACTCATTTTTTTGGTTGATTTTTCTTTGTTGAATGGCATTTAAATATATAAAATAAATATCAAAATTATAAGTCTTTGTTTCATTATGTTTGCAAATATCAAAAAATTTCTGTATGTGACATGGCACCAGAGTTAAGTTAGGGTTTTTCAAAATGCTGGCACGCCGAGCTCAGAGGTCCGCCGTCACTGGGCTGGAGACACAGCTCGTCAGCGCCTCGTACCTGTCTGACTCTCACCGACGTCGAAGCCCAGCGCTCGCCCCGGAGTCTCGGGCTGGAACGCCACAAGGACATCGTCTTCACTCTCCACATCTTCCTCCTCCGTCTTCTTCTTCACCTCTGGGCCTGCGGGACAGGAGACACGCGAGTGATGCCCGTGGGACAGGAGACACGCGAGTGCTCTACAAGGAAGTCAGAAATGACACTTAAAAACTGCCTCGTGGGCTCTGAGCACGTCCTTCAGGGGAAGGAATCAGGCCTCAGCCAGTCGCTGATCCCAGGGCCGGGCCTAGGACACCAGGGGCCGTGGGGTCGTCTGTGATTCCAGAGGTTTAAGCTGCTCAGAGACACGCGAGCTTCTCCAAGGCGCACGGGACCCGCCCCCGGGACCGTCAGCAACAGCAATGGCAGCGTGAGAGCTTAGCCCCGGCTGCAGGGACACGCGGCCGCAGGGACACACGGCTGCAGGGACACGCGGGCCGCAGGGACACACGGCTGCAGGGACACGCGGGCTGCAGGGACACGCGGGTCGCGGGGACACACGGCCGCAGGGACACGTGGACCGCGGGGACACACAGCTGCAGGGACACGCGGGCTGCAGGGACACGCGGCTGCAGGGACACGCGGGCTGCAGGGACACGCGGGTCGCGGGGACACACGGCTGCAGGGATACGCGGGTCGCGGGGACACACGGCCGCAGGGACACGTGGGCCGCAGGGACACACAGCTGCAGGGACACACGGCTGCAGGGATACGCAGGTCGCGGGGACACATGGCTGCAGGGACACGCGGGTCGCGGGGACACACGGCTGCAGGGATACGCGGGTCGCGGGGACACACGGCTGCAGGGACACGCGGGTCGCGGGGACACACGGCTGCAGGGATACGCGGGTCGCGGGGACACACGGCCGCAGGGACACGTGGACCGCAGGGACACGCGGGCCGCAGGGACACGCGACTGCAGGGACACGCGGCTGCAGGGACACGCGGGCCGCAGGGACACGCGGCTGCAGGGACACGCGGCCACAGGGACACGCGGCTGCAGTGACAGAAATCAGAGGAACACACGGAGGAGACCGCCCTCCTCAGAGGGTCCCGAGGGACGAAGGCAGGAGGACGGGGTCCACCCGCAGCAGGAAAACGCTTGCCAGCTGCCATCAGTGCTGCTGACAGACACCCCGTGAGCGCTCACACCACGAGGGGCGTTGGAGGGGGACGGACACCCCATCTCCACAGCGTCCCTCCCATGGGCTCGATGGTAAGTTTCACGCCCGCTGGCTCGGCCACAGGCCCCGGAACCTGGTCAAGCTCTGTTCTAGCTGCTCCTGTGGAGGCCTGTCCGGGAGGAATCCTCACTCCGAGCAGACGCTCAGGAAGCAGACGTGCCCGACAGTGAGCCGCCTCCTCCAGCTCAGGTCCTCGCCGGGGGGGGGGGGGGGGGGGGGGGGGGGACCAGCCGGCACAGGGAGCTCCGGGCGGCCCCTGCAGACGAGCTGCCGCGCCAAGTCCTGCCTGGGCCCAGCCTGCCCTGCGGGTCTGGGACTTGCCAGGCTCCAGAATGGTGAGCCAGGTCCTTAAAATAAACCTCTCCCCCCCCCTCCCTCTCTCTGCACCTCTTTCTCCTTCTCTCGCTCTTGTTTTTAAACACACACACGCACACACACACACACACACGCACACGCACACACACACACGCACACACACTCACACACACACTCACACGCACTCACACTCACACACGTGTGCGCACACACGCACGCTCACTCACACGCACACACGCACGCACACACTCACATTCACACACGTGTGCACACACACACGTACACGCAGACGCACACACACACACACACACACACCCCTCCTATCGGTTCTGTCTCCAGAGAACCTTGACTAAAGCAGGGACTCTGCAGTGCTGACCTCTGGCAAGGGGTCAAGGTCAAGATCACCAACAATAAGCACGCCGATGCCATGAGCCCCTCGATACGACGTGCTGTGAAGGACGCCGGGTCACTCCTGTGGCACGACTGCCCGAGTGCCCGATCCCACTCCAATCGGGAAAGTAACAAACAAACCCAAGTTGAGGAACATTCTAGAAAACAGGCAATCGCTTCTCTTCAAAAGTGTCAAGTCATCAAAAGTCACAAAAGTCAAAGGAAGACGGAGGCAGCGTTGAGAGGCCAGGAGAGAGGAGGAAACAGGCACCAGGGTCCTGTCGGGGCCCTAAGAGCCAGAAGGACAATCGCGTCAGAACCGTGAAACCTGAGCCAGCTCCTTAGCGGACCCTCGGCCGTTAGCTTCCGGGTCTGGACAACGGCATGAGGTCGCGTCTGAGGTTGTGGGGGGAGCAGGGTGAGAGGGGTATGCTCTTTGCATCGTTTCTGCAATTTTCCTGTGCGTCTAAAATGAGCTCAAAATTTTAAAAAATTGTTAACAGTTGTATACAATTATTTCAAAATTTAATGCTTCTAAAGTAGAAAAAACAATATGAAATAATAAACAGTAAGTTTCTCCTGAAGATTAACATTGAAATCAAAACACACCCCTTGTCACGGGGCAGCCGGGCAGGAAAGCCCCCTGACCCCCGCCTGGCCCAGCCCTCAGGACCCGCCCCCAGCGTGATCTACAAACAGCTCCTGGTCAAACGTCCCAAACAAAATGCCTGAAAACCACGAGAATACAGAACACAGCAACAGCTTTAACATCTGAAGCGTGGCCGACTACGTTATGAATAAGGTGGAAAAGGGGAAACACCTTAAGATCAATAATTTCTTAAGTTTCCTGAGTTGAGTGATCCCAAAATTCTAGAGCCCCACATTTTAACGGGCGGCACCCCTTTCCTGCACTCCCCTCCCCCCCACCTCTAGGATGGGGGCTGGCACAGTCCACTTTGTTTTTAGATGACTTTTCCCTTCGATGCCCTGAAATGCTGTGCATTCGTTTACGGAGCAGAAAGCATTAAGGGAAGTACGTCAGAGAAGATCCTCAGCGGACACAATGGCCTCACGCTACTCACTTCTCTGCTGAAAGGAAGCGGTAAAGGCATTTGCTTCTGCAGGAAAACAGTAAATGCCCTGGAAAGAGGCACACTGCTGACTTTCAGTATGTACTGACCTTGCCAAGGGAGGCCCGAGTAACTCGTTCTCCATACTGACCTTCTAAAACATCTGTCATAAACTAACGTGGGTTTTTTATCCCTATTTTTCCAAACTGAAAACGATTCTATCAGTGATAACAATAAAACTCTATTTGGAAATAAGAGTCGGGTTAAATCGTTACTGTCCTCTCGAGGTCTTTGTGGAAAGTGAAGCAAAGATTAGCAGAGCGAGTAGGAAAGGTGAGGAATGCCCATGTTGTCACAGACTGAATGGCCCAATAAGAGGATAGCGGCAACAGAGCAGAATGTGAGCGTTCCAATGTCCTGAAATCAGAGAGCGGTCAGAGCCGCACAACCATGAAATATACTAAAACCACCCAATTACACAGTTTTAAAGGGTGAATAATATGGTAAGTGAATTACAACTGAATTTTTAAAATCAATTTTCAAAGTCAATTTTTATATCCTTACTATCCGTCAGTATATTTTTCAGTTTTTTTCCCATAAGCATTTCTATAAACATAATGTCTAGCTTATAGTCTAATAACTCATGAAGAATGTTACATGGTACATATTACCTTAACAATAATCAAAGAAGAGATTTTTTTTTTGATCCATAAATTTTATTTAACCATAAAATTATATTTCTATAAGACTATATTAAACCAAAGAACCATAATTACATGAGTAAATGAACTTTCCAGAAAACACATACTATATGTAAACCATAGAACAGAATACAGACTGTAATTAAAAGCCTCAAAGAGAACATCCATGTGGCGATGCAACTGCGGTAAGGAGCACGCACTGATAGTGTCTCTCCGTCCTACCTGGCTCTGCCCTCTGGGCCTTCTGTATCAGGACGTCTCTTATTCTCTCCACCCACAGGTAAAGAATGCTCTCACCAATATTCTGTCTGAACAAAATTCAGGGGGAGAATGTTATTTAAAAACATTTCCTTCTCAAATTCAAAAAAATAGACATCTTTACAATCTAAGAAATTACACGCGTCTAGCCAAGCCTTTTACAGAGGAATTTATAAGGACATGAGCTTTAGTAACATTTATGAATGAATATTTAATACAGTTTATACCAACATTAAAAATTCCCACTGGCTCCAAAATTAACATTTCTTAGTTAAAACAAGCACAACTGTGGCACCCAAAGAAGAGAAAGAAAATGTATGAACTTGCACTGGAGAGTGAGATAGATGTGCATGCGATTTAATTTCTCAGTATTACTGTCCGATCACTGCTTGCCCTTCTACACTTTTTGAACAATTTGAAAGCACGCCTTGGTGCGCTTCTCATTGGTCATGCTGATTCCCACCAAGGATGAAAGCATTCGAGAACTCCCTCAGGGAGCCAATTCACAGGCCTGAACAGCAAATCGATGCGACAGTTTTATATTCACACTAGAGGCCTGGTGCACGAGATTCTGCACGGCTAGGGTCCCTAGGCCTGGCCGGCAATCAGTGCCGATCGGGGCCTTCCGGCTGATGGCCGGGGCCTACCAGCTGCTGGCCGGGGCCTCCCTTCATTCCACACTGCCCCATGGTGGTCAGCGCACGCCATAGTGAGCCATCGAATTCCCGGTCTCCCAGCCGAACTCCCCAGGGGACACTTTGCACATTAGCCTTTTATATGTATAGATTTTGTTTTTGACAAAATGCTCCCTTGCCCAAGGTGGTTCATTTGTTCCAAACATGGCCTGGCTGCCTCAGATCACTTAGTCCATCTCCCAGGCTCCCTGAGAAGAAGTGTGTCAGGGTCATGTCCACGAGCAGGTCAGCGAATAGCAACTGCACAGAGTGAAGGCCCAATGCGTGTGCAAGACACCCCAGGCCCGCGGAGGGCACTGTCATGAGCGTAACGGTTTCCTGAGGCAAGTGGAGGTTACTCCTGCCATTGGACTCCAGCATGCCACCCCAGGGGCGGACGCCTGAGGGGGGCGGTGGCTCTGTTATCCGGGCGCATCTGTGCTTTCTCGTGACAATAGCTTGTTCTTAGCGTCTAACTATCCCCTAGGGTTTGGTTTTCAGACTTTTGCCAGGAAGCCTCTGGCAGAATCAGGAACCAATCAGAACAAACAGAAGCTGTGTCCTCGTCCTGCTGGCTCCTCCGCCCCGAGGGTCCATGAGAACCAGAGCGAGACGCCTGCTTTTCCTCGTGAAGCGAACTGGCGGGAAAGCAGCTCCACAGGAAAAGTGGACAAAGCGCTTCCCAGCCGAACAGAGAGCGAGCTGGTCAGACCCACACTCAACGCCCGTCCCAGCGAGGAGCTGCGGGGTTTGAAATACCCTCTCATTGGATTTTAAATGAAATGCTGTTGAAAGAGACCGTCATCAATTCAAATACTGCCTAAAAAATCCAAGCCCTTTCGTTTTCTCTTAACACCAACTGTTCTAAGTATTTCTTTTTAATTGGTTTTTAAAGAGAAAGGAAGGGAGAGGGAGAGGGAGGGAAACATCATGTGAGACTGAAACACGGACAGGCTGCCTCCTGCACGCCCCCTGCCAGGGACCCAGCCCCAAGCCCGGCAGGTGCCCCAACCGGGAATCGAACGGCAACTTTTTGGTGCATAGACACCACCCAACCGAGCCACACCGGCCAGGGCTGTTGTAAGTATTTTTAAATGTCATTTACTTTTGGTTTTATTAGAATAATTATTGTCATATATTCAAAATACCCACATGTAAAATATTTAAAGAAACATATAAGCAAATCAATCAACATCTACGCAATTACCAAAGCCTCGCTTATAGCCGTCAGTATTTCTTTAAGGGACATTCTTTTCCACGGGCATCCCTGTCCCTTAAAGGCCCCCACCACCTCCCTCAGAGTCACCGACTGCTCTCCACCGCCACCCTGCGCACCGGGACACCCATCTCACTCCACACTCCCCCCCAACTCACACCACACTCCCTTCAGCTCACACCACACTCCCCCCAATTCACACCACACTCCCCCCAACTCACACCACACTCCCCCCAACTCACACCACACTCCCCCCAACTCACACCACACTCCCCCCGCAGCTCACACCACACTCCCCCCACAGCTCACACCACACGCCCCCAACTCACACCACACTCCCCCAACTCACACCACACTCCCCCCACAGCTCACACCACACTCCCCCGCAGCTCACACCACACTCCCCCCCAACTCACACCACACTCCCCCAACTCACACCACACTCCCCCCCAACTCACCCTACACTCCCCCCGCAGCTCCACCACACTCCCCCCAACTCACTCCACACTTCCCCAACTCACACCACACTCCCCCATCTCACTCCACACTTCCCCAACTCACACCACACTCCCCAACTCACACCACACTCCCCAACTCACACCACACTCCCCAACTCACACCACACTCCCCCCGCAGCTCACACCACACTCCCCCCCCCCCGGCTCACTCCACACTCCCCCCCCCGGCTCACACCACACTCCCCGCCTCAGCTCACTCCACACCCCCCCACCCCAGCTCACAGGCGCTTCCCCGCACACCTGCCTCGTTTACACCTGCATCTGAAAGGACTGCTGAACTGGAGGCGCCGGTGGCTCCAGGCCTGCACGATGCAGCCGATGCCATCTTGTCTCTCAGGGAGCCTGCCCCTCTTGTTACCTGGCAAACACAGCTCACCGTCGCCATGGACCCTCCTCGTCAGCCTCACCGCGTGCCCAGAGCGAGCGAGAGCTGCTACCACCTCTAACACGCTGTCACCGCTCTGGAGCCAGACCTCTCCGTGATTATGTCACAACAGTGGGCTGCGGCTCTTCTTTTCAATTTCCAAACTCCTAATAGAGCGCCCGCAGGCCGGAACTAATCGATCAACGCTACGAGGACCTGCTAGTGTCTGACTTCTTACCTCCCTAAACTAGAATCCATCTTCCCGTCCGGCAAAAATCAGCCTTGGCATTCAAAATGGTGCTAAATCAATAGGAAATGCAGACAGTTACCATCTTTAGAGCATCATGAAAACATGAACGTTCAATACTATATTCATACATTGATCTCATGCTTCATTTCCCAAACACCGATGCTTTCTGCTTGCTGCCCCTGCTGGGACTTTTATGGAAAACGATGGTTAAACGCTGTCCCACAGAACTTTTAAAAACCGAATCGTCCTTCTATTTTGACCAACGTGTGAAAACACTGCCAAGGAGCTTTGCATAAGGAGGACAGTCCGACCACGTCTGACCACGTTCCATCCTGAGGACCAACGGCCTTGTCTTCCTGATGCTGCCCAAGCCTCAGTCCATCGCGAGGGGACAGCAGCTGTGCCCTGTGGGGTGTCTCTGAGGAAAGGGGTGCTTTCTGGGTGGAGAAGGCAGAGGCAGGACACTGTGCACAGGGAGGAGAGGAGTGTAGCTGATGAATATGACTGACATGACAGGAGCCACGGGTGGGAAATGTTCCAGAAAGAGGGAGCGTTCACCCCCCAACTTACAGAGGCCGAGTAAAAACTGAAAAGTGAAGTGCAATGACGTCACCCCTGGTGGGCAATCTGCATCGTCTGACTTCCTCCACTTTAACGGAGGATAAATGGGCAGAGCCAACGGCTGCAGGAGGAAGCGTGTAGGGCCCCAGTGCGGGCGTGGCCAGTGGGGGAGGGAACCGTGTCCCCGAGGAGACGACAGGCATTTGAATGCTGAGGAGCAGAACCCCTAAGCGAGGCGCCCCTATCGGAATGTCCAGGCTGCGTCCTTCCGGAGTCAAGTGTGAGTCTGAGGACCAGGAAGAAACGCAGCACACACTTTTCATTAAGTATTTGGGAGGGAAAGGGCCTGGCCGGGTCCGGCGCACACAGGGAGGGAGCTCCCGCTGCCGGAGGGCAGCCCTGAGACACACAGCGACCTTCCCACTGAGCGTCATCTGTTCTCCCAATGGAGGGCCTCCTACTCCGATTAACCCAAACCACAATCGCATCTTCTCTGGCCCACATCTCTGCTTGCTCCCTGCCAATCAGCCTCACACAGAAACAGGAAACCCTGTCCTGCATCCCACACCGACCTTCTCCGCCCTGGGACCAGGACGAGGGCAGCAAGCTGTAACTCGGCCCACGGACCATGCGGGGCCCGCCTCCCCCAGGTGACCCCCACAGGCCCCTCTCCCTGCCTCTCTCCCCTTCACGCCACCATCACCTTGTGCCTGGAGATGTGCAAGCCGGTAACACGGAGCCGCTGCACACGCGTGGCCTCCCCTGGAGAACCTCCACCCACGTGACGCAGCCGTTAGTCAGTCCCCCCCCCCCACCCCCGCCCAAGCAGGTCTGCCTCCTCACAGGCCTCATCAGCGCTGCGCGCCCATGTCCTCTGCGTCACAGCTGCAGTTTCTCATTAACTTTACGATGTCATAAGTAATGTTTCTCCCACCAGTAAACTCTAGACGCCCTGAGAACGGGCCATGGCCAGTTCTGCTAACTGTGTATCCAGGACTAGCACACGCCAGCCACATGCTATTTGCTGAATGAATGGAACAGTAAAAAATACAGTAGCCCTAGCCAGCTTGCTCAGTGGATAGTGCTGGCCCGCAGACTGAAGGGTCCCGGGTTCGATTCCAGTCAAGGGCACGTACCTCGGTTGCAGGTTCCCTGGCCCAGGTTGGGGTGCGTGCAGGAGGCAACCAATTGATGTGTCTCTCTCACATCAATGTTCCTCTCTCCTCTCCCTCTCCCTTCCATTCTCTCTAAAAATCAATGGAAAAATATCCTTGGGTGAGAATTAACAACAACAACAAAAAAATACAGTATATTTAATAGGCCCTAAGTCTTACGGCATAATACAAAAAAATTCCTATTAAAATGACTAGTTTAATAAATAATGATGCTTAGGATTCCGGTGTTACGCGTCTCATTCAACACAGCCTGACACTGAATGTGCATTAAAGTTATGTAAGCACCTGCCAGGACTCTGCAAGCCACCCTCCTCGCTCACGAAAAGGCCCCACATCTCAGTTCCAACAAGAGCCACACGGTCACTCAGGGAAGCGGTTCACTCGCCGTCACTTACATGTAGATCTCCTCCAGGCTGTTCGACAGATCTGCCCGTTCTTGCCCCTTAAGCCAAGGAGCACTACGATGGAAGGAAAGAAAGCAGAGATTACTCAAGGCTTATGTTTACATCTCACACGTAAATTATGGCTTACCTCACCAATTAGTTTTGTTTCACTTTCAAAAATTATTTTCATTAAAATGTCGTCTTAAGTTAATACAGTTCAAAAACGCTCCCTTGGCATTAACTCGTTTAGTCTTCCCAGGAAACCCCGACGAAACCAACACCAATGTTATCCCATTAAATGTGGTTTACAAGGCGGTGAGCTCAGGGGACACCACGAGACCGCGGCATTTACGCCAGGGGCAGAACACGCACCGGGGTCTGCCGCTCTCTCGGGTCCCCAGCTCCCCCCAGCTGGCATCTCAGAACAGCTGTAACAAACCAGGCAGGTGCCACGTGACTGTAAGAGATGTTAAGGTTTTCTGAAAAGGGCACGAGTGTTTACTAGTATTCTATACTTATATCTATCGTTTTTAATAAATAAAGAAGCTTAACAGTACAGGCCCATTATTAACAGCAAATGTTAGAGCTATGGTTTCAAAACACTCATACGAAACGCAATCCCCCGGTAGGTAAAAATTTAGTCATTGGCCCTAGCAGGTGTGGTTCAGTGGATAGAGCGTCGGTCTGCGGACGGAAGGGTCCCACATTCGATTCTGGTCAAGGGCACGGACCTCAGATGCAGGCTCCTCCCCAGGCCGGGCCCTGGTCAGGGCACATGCAGGAGGCAACCCATCGATGTGTGTCTCTCACATCGACGTTTCTCTCTGACTTTCCCTCTCTCTTCCACTCTCCCTAAAATCAATGAAAAACATCCTCAGGTGAGGATTAACAAAAAAATTGAGTCCTTGAGATTCAATTCAATTCTTTTCCCAGGGTTTAAACTTCCTAGAAGGTCAGGGGGCAAGGTCAAGCCAAGGTGACGCACGTCAGCAGCTCACGGAACTCAGATTATGCTCTGGCCGCCAAGCGGTTGGTTCCTCAACAACGCAGGGTGGAAAGGAGCCCTGGGCGCACCAGAGTAATTCCTGGAGGCATTAGGGGTAATTCCTGGGGGCATTAGGGTAATTCCTGGAGGCAGGCTAGGCCGAGGCACGCCAAGGACCTGCGGGTGGACCTGGGGCGGAGCTTGGCCGGAGGAGCTCTACAGTTGGGGTTTCAAGATACCAGTTTGTCTAAAGGTCCTGCCCCATCTCTAGGACAACAGTAAGTGACGTACGTCACCATGTTCTTATGTAATTAAATTTATTTAAATGCTCTATACCAAGCCCAAAAGGCATTAATTTCTATATACATTCTGATAAGATACTTTGTACACACAATCCTTGGAAAGGATGATTTTTATAAAAATTTAATGTAGAAAACAGAGCTACATTTACAGGATGGAATACTACTCAGCCGCAAAAAGGATGTCTTACCTTGGAGGGACTGGAGAGCATGACCCTAAGTGAATAAAACAGTCAGAGAAAGACAGGCACCACGTGACTGTACTTATAGGTGGAATCTAATGAACAAATAAACTAACAAACAAAGCAACTGTTTAAAGTAAAATAAAACTATGCTGACTTCCGAGACGTTAAAGCAAAAACGATACAATTGAAAAAGCCAGAAACAGAAACAGAGCTTACTTCAGCTGGTACACGGGGGGCGCTGTGCCCGGGTACCCGTCCGGCAGCATCACCTGCGGAGCAGTTTAAACACAATGCTTACCTGTCATGGCTCAAAAGGGTGTCGTTCTAAAGCCAGTCGCCAGACAGATTCCAAAACCAGAACACTGTTTGGCAAAGTCTCGAGAGACTTCCCGCCTCATGTTCATGCTTCTACTTTAAAGACGTCGCCAATGATGAGGCCGAATTTTTAACAAGGAATTTACTATTTGCAGAGAAAGTTTAAACGCAACAAACGTTAGAAAATAAAGATGAAAGGAAAGAAAAACTGAAATAGGGTCGTTACACTGTAACTCTAAGTGAATGGAGTGGCGTTATAACATGTTCCGGAGATTTTTTCTGAAGAAATACTAAAAGAATATTTAATGCTATTATAGCCTGTTAATTAGATTATGAGCTAACACTTAGAGAACCACAGAGATCTCTTTGCAAAATGTATTATTACAAAAACAAATACAGTGGGGCCTTGACTTACGAGTTTAATTCGTTCCGTGACGGAGCTCGTAACTCAAATTACTCGTATGTCAAATCAACAGTGAACGAGTGAGACACGTGATGCTGGGCCGATGTTGTGGCGTTCGCTGTGATATTCGCTGCGCCAACTAGCGGTGGGGTATCTGAAGCTGGCTCGTAACCCGAATTTTAGCTCGCAATTCAAAGCAAAAAAATCAGCCGAGAGACGGCTCATATCTCGAAAAACTCGTTAGTCGGGACACTCATAAGTCAAGGCCCCACTGTACCGACAAAACTCAACTTGGCATCTCTTACGTGGCTACGTACAGGCAGCAATCACAGGACAAGCACTAAGACAGAAGCCAGGCCGATCCGTTCGCTGATCTATCCTGACCACACTGGCTGTTGGTACAGAAACGAGGGCCGAGGCTGGGAACCGCCGAGTCACCAACCTCCTCCTAAACATCAGCTCTCTCCCAGCTCCACTCCTCACCCACCAAACGGGCAGGAGGCGTGACACGCAGCGCAGGGCGCGTGGAGGACACTCGCGTGACTTAGATAACTGAGAGAAAGCTGGGACCATCCATCAAAGCACGACTTTAGCAGGAGCTGAGATGTGATGACTCACAGGTTTAGATCATCGATGGTTAGCAAAACCCAACAACAAAAAGACAATTCAAAGAAGTTGCACAAGCAGCATCACTGGGGGACCCGACAGCAGTGGGTCCTGGAGTCAATGGCGCGGCTGCAGGGGCGGGAGGGGGGGGGAGGATGAGGGGGAGGAGGGGGAGGGGGAGGAAAAGAAGGGGTACCTGCAGGCAGAGCGTCCACTTGGGGTCGTCTATGTCGTCGCTGATCCTGATACAGAAGATCTTGGCGCCGTCGTCGATGACACACCACTCCTCGCCGTAGATGGCCGCCATCGCCTCGATCTCCTCATTCTGCGAGAAGTGGGGAAGGGGGGCTAACAAACCAAACGCCCTAAGGCTGGAACCCCGCCTCCCCGGTTGGTGTGTAAGACATCTGCCTTCAACGGGACCAGCCTGACGCCTGTCACACGATCAACAATAAACAAAATATATTTTTAAAAAAACAAAACAGTGTGAGTGTGGGTGAGGGTGTGGGTGAGGGTGTGAGTGTGGGGGTGGGTGAGGGTGTGGATGAGGGTGTGGGTGGGGGTGTGGGTGTGGGGGGGTGAGGGGGTGGATGAGGGTGTGGGTGGGGGTGTGGGTGGGAGGGTGGGTGAGGGGGTGGATGAGGGTGTGGGTGAGGGTGTGGATGAGGGTGTGGGTGAAGGTGTGGATGAGGGTGTGGGTGGGGGTGTGGGTGGGAGGGTGGGTGAGGGGGTGGATGAGGGTGTGGGTGAGGGTGTGGATGAGGGTGTGGGTGAAGGTGTGGATGAGGGTGTGGGTGGGGGTGTGGGTGGGAGGGTGGGTGAGGGGGTGGATGAGGGTGTGGGTGAGGGGGTGGATGAGGGTGTGGGTGGGGGGTGTGGGTGGAGGTGTGGGTGAGGGGGTGGATGAGGGTGTGGGTGAGGGTGTGGGTTTGGGTGTGGGGGTGGGTGAGGGTGTGGATGAGGGGGGGTGTGGGTGTGGGTGTGGGTAGGAGGGTGGGTGAGAGGGTGGATGAGTGTGTGGGTGGGGGGTGTGGGTGGAGGTGTGGGTGAGGGTGTGGATGGGGGTGTGGGTGGGGGTGTGGGTGTGAGTGGGGGGTGGGTGTTGGTGAGGGTGTGGGGGGTGGGGGTGGGTGAGGGTGTGGGTGAGGGTGTGGGGGTGGATGAGGGTGTGGGTGGAGGTGTGGGGGTGGGTGGAGGGGTGAGGGGGTAGGGGTGGGTGACGGTGTGGGTGGGGGGGTGGGGGTGAGGATGTGGGTGTGGGTGTGAGTGTGGGTTGGGGTGGGGGTGGGGCGTGGACACTGATGACCATTCTTATTGGCTGGTCAGCCTTCCCCTTGGGGTGGCCTAAGGGGTCGGGGGTCAGGGGCCACGTGGCTGCTCCACGCCAAGCAGTGGCCACCCTGGGAACCAAGTGCACCCCCACCCGCGGGTGGGAGGGTGAATCCGCACCCGGGCCCTTCCCATGGTCAGCGGGAGCCCTTCCCCCAGGGCTCGCCTCCTCCCGCCATTTTCCGTTCCCCGGGTTGGATCTGGGCAGGAGGGGGGAGGGATCAAAACGGTTCAGAGGAGGAACCAACATGGCAGCATAGGTAAACACCGGAAATCGCTGCCATGCACAACCACTTCAACAATACAACTAAAGGGCAAAACGGACATCACCCAGAACCATAGGAAGGCTGGCCGAGTGGAAATTCTACAACTAGAAGGAAAGAGAAAAGCACACTGAGACTCAGAGGAGATGCGGAAGTAAAGTGCAGAGGTACAGAGGCGCACGTGGAAAGGGCTGGCAACTGAGGACGTGGCTGTCTTTTTCAATCAGGAGGGAGACAAAAGGTCCCGACAGCCCTGACTCCAGTTCCGGGCGAGTTTCTGGGGACCCAGACTCATACGGGAAGAAACTGGACTGTCTGGCAGCAGGCAGAACTCGGAACTCGAGGGTGGCTTTCCCTCAGAGGTGCTTGCAGCAATTACCGGGACACTGAGATGCGGGGCCCCTTAGGGCAGGGCTGAGGATCAGCCATAGCTGTTTGCTCCGCCCTGTTGATTCCGTGAGACCCCGCCCCACCCAACCTGTGCGAAGAGGCTTTTGCATATGAATGCCCCGGCCCTTGGCAATCTGAAAATTACCTAACGAACTGCAGCTGGGCCAGACAGAACCAGAACTTCCAAGAGAAGGTCCAAGGCCCCACAGCAGCTTGCATTGCTTCACAGCTGGGCCTCATCTGGGCACCTCCTAACCCCAAACAAGGAAGGGGAATCTGCAGATCTCTCCATAGCTCCTGCTGGGTAGCCTCAGGCAGAGGCTAAATTAGCACCTCCTTAGATCCAAGAGCCAGTGTACCCAGTGGTCAGAGGGGGACCATCCAGATTACAACTCCTCAGATCCATAAGGGACACACTCAGGGGGCAGACTCAGTGAGCACCAAAGCCCCACTGAAGCAAGTCCTGCCCCATAAGGGTGTCTCCAGCACAGAAGTTCTCCCACGGTAGACACAGCTGATTCTCACTGCCAATCGGCCTGGAGGTCAATTCCTCCTAGTGATACCAGCAACAATCAAGGCTTAACTACAACAATACTGTGCACAGAGCCCACAAGGGGGTGCACCAAGAGTGTCCACCTCAGGTAATTGGGGAGGCTGAGCCACTGGGTCCTATAGGACACCGAGCACAGAAAGCCACTCTATCAACACAGGGAAGCATAAAAAAATGCGGAGACAAAGAAACAGGTCACAAATGACAGAAATGGAGGAAAGCAAAGTACTGGATATAGAGTTCAAAACCACGGTTATAAGGTTTTTCAATAATTTTCTAGAAACCACCGATAAATTTAGTGAGAACCTCAATAAATCTAGTGAGACCCTGGAGGATATGAAAAAGGACCAACTAGAAATTAAGCATACACTGACTGAAATAAAGAATATTATACAGACTCCCAACAGCAGACTAGAGCAGCGGTTCTCAACCTGTGGGTCGCGACCCCTTTGGCAGTCGAACGACCCTTTCACAGGGGTCGCCTAAGACCATCCTGCATATCAGATATTTACATTACGATTCATCACAGTAGCAACATGACAGTTATGAAGTAGCAACAAAAATAATTTTATGGTTGGGTCACAACATGAGGGACTGTATTTAAAGGGCCAGAAAGTTGAGAACCACTGGACTAGAGGATCGCAAGAATCAAGTCAAAGATTTGAAATACGAAGAAGCAAAAAACACCCAACCAGAAAAGCAAAAAGCAGAAAGAATCCAAAAATACGAAGATAGTGTAAGGAACCTCTGGGACAGCTTCAAGCGTACCAACATCAGAATTATAGGGGTGCCAGAAGAAGAGAGAGAGCAAGATATTGAAAACCTATTTGAAGAAATAATGACAGAAAACTTCCCCCACCTGGTGAAAGAAATAGACTTACAAGTCCAGGAAGCACAGAGAACCCCAAACAAAAGGAATCCAAAGAGGACCACACCAAGACACATCATCATTAAAATGCCAAGAGCAAAAGACAAAGAGAGAATCTTAAAAGCAGCAAGAGAAAGAAACTCAGTTACCTACAAGGGAATACCCATACGACTGTCAGCTGATTTCTCAACAGAAACTTTGCAGGCCAGAAGGGAGTGGCAAGGAATATTCAAAGTGATGAATGCCAAGAACCTACAACCAAGATTACTTTATCCAGCAAAGCTATCATTCAGAATTGAAGGTCAGATAAAGAGCTTCACAGATAAGAAAAAGCTAAGGGAGTTCATCACCACCAAACCAGGATTATATGAAATGCTGAAAGGTATCCTTTAAGAAGAGGAAGAGGAAGAAAAAGGTAAAGATACAAATTATGAACAACAAATACCCATCTATCAACAAGTGAATCTGAAAATCAAGTGAATAATCTGATGAACAGAATGAACTGGTGACTATAATAGAATCAGGGACATAGAAAGGGAGTGGACTGACTATTCCTGGGGGGGAAAGGGGTGTGGGAGATGCGGGAAGAGACTGGACAAAAATCGTGCACCTATGGATGAGGACAGTGGGTGGGGAGTGAGGGCGGAGGATGGGGCGGGAACCGGGAGGAGGGGAGTTGTGGGGGGGAAAGAGGAACTGTAATAATCTGAACAATAAAGATTTAATTTAAAAAAACCGGTTCGGAGACACCTCCCCAAAACCCCCACCCCCCGCCCCCGGGTTCGGGGAAGGACGGGAGTCACCGCGCGGGGTGGGAGGGGGGCCGGGAGCCAGGATGGTCCGGTCCGTCTCCCGGGGCCCAAACCAGCGGCTCGTCCAGGTGACCCAGCGGCGACGGGAAGGGGCGCAGAACCGCGGGCGGCCGGGTCGCGGGGGAGGCTGGGAGGGACCGGGGCCCGGGGCGGGGGGAGGGCGCTCCGGCTCACCTGCCTCTGGTCGCTGCCGGCGTCCCCTTCCGCCATCGGCCACAGCGCGGGTCCGGGTCCGGGTCCGGGGCGCAGAGCAAGCGCGGGCGGAGCGCGGAGCCGGTGCGGGGGCCCGACCGGAACCGCAGCCGCATCTGCTTCCGGGTTGCGGGCCGTTTCCCGGTGGTCGGGGTCCCGCGGGGTCTTTGGCCGCCTCCCTCCCCTCCCTGCGCCCGTCCGTCCGTCCGTCCCGAGCGGCGAGCGGGACCCTCCGCGTCTCCGGGAGCCGCCGCCCGCGCTCCGCTGCCCACGTGGCCGCCCCCGCGGGCCGGGAAGGACGGGGCTCCGCTTCCCGCCGCTTCCGGTCGGGGCTGGACCGCTTCCCGGGCCGGCTCGCCCCGCGCCCAACAGCGGGGAGGGTGGGCGTTTGCCCCATTCGCCCCCCCCTCCCCCCCCCCCCCCGCTTTCCTTTGGGTCCCAGGCGCTCCATGTCTGGGTCTCAGAACAGCACCCGTTCCCGCTGATTCCAGAGCGGATGGGGGAGGGGGGGAGGGGGGACTGGGGGGAGCGACCCCCAGGGTGAGGGTCTGGACCCGCCGCCTCCTGTGCGCCCCGCGCCGGGGATGAGCTGCGCCCGGAGCCCTAATGGGGACTCGAACCCGGACCTCCTGGCTCAACCCCGGAGCCGCCGCCCGGCCGGGCAGTACAAGGACCTTCGTGGTCACTTCGGGTCGCATGGAGCTGGCAACGTGAGCACATTCGACAGTTGAACGAAAGAAATCACGCTTGGGGCGCTCTAAAGCCTTTATTCTGCATCAGGCAGATTATTTCGTCATAACACTTGTTAAGGTCAGGACAGCAACGAGAATCATTTGCTGCAGCCGCTGGGCCCGGAGCAGCCCTCGCCCGGGGTAAATGCAGGGCCAGGCTCCTGGGCGCGTCTCCCCGGGCCCCGCAGACCTGGGAGCACGGCCCGTCCACAGGTCGATGAGGCTGAGGCTGAACTTCCGGCGGCCGCCGAGTCATTATGTCATAACGGTGATTAAACTCTATTTCTAGGGCATGTCTGTGAAGTGCTAGAGTTCATACATATTTTCAGTTTGAACATGGACAGTTAAACACTTCTTAATCCTAGCGGCTGGTTACAGGATTGTGAAAGTAAACAGCACTGCAAGAAGCAAACGAAAGGCCTTTCGGTCCGTTCATTAGAATCCTCAAGGCAGAGCCGCCCTGTGGCTCCCCAGGCCCGGCCTGTGTGGAGGGAGGGGCTGGGGGCCGATGGACCGGCCTCTCCCCCAAGCTCTCTCTGCACCTGAGCGGCCAGCAGTGTCAGGAGAGGTCGATGCCTCTCGAAGTCACATCTAAAACATTCAAGCCCGACAGCATAAAGTAGCCAAAATAACTCTGTAATTTTATAAAGCTAAGTTACATGTAGGTATATAATTTCATAAAGCTGAAGTTACATTCAGGTATCCGCCTTCCGGAGCCTCGAAGCCTCCGGAAAGCGCCCGCCCGCAGTTCTCTGCCCTCTGTACACAACAGCGCCCCACTCAGCACCTTCAGCAGCAAAAGGACCCATTTTCTGGGAGGTTCCCATCACCGGGGTCACCTTGTGCCCTATTTTTGGGGGTGAAATGCAAGTGATGAGCAGGGTTTTTCTTTTTTTTTTTTTTAAAGATGAGTAGAAACCAAAGAAAAACATTTAAAAACACAGGTTTAAGACGGATTTGTGGATTAGCCCAACGCCCTGCCTTGTCTGCACTTTAATAAATGTCAGGCAAGTTCGAGTAGTTTCTGTCCCAGTAGCTGCCGGAGTAGAGCCAGTCCTGGGCCCCGTTGTGGGGGTTGGGGCCTTGATGGAACCACCTGTGGAGAGAGAGGCCAAGGTTTAGGGGCCTGCAGCCCCAGGACCTCCCTGGGCAGCAGTTCACAGGAAGGTGTGAGGTAAGGGCTTGCAGATTCCCCACAGCACTTAGCCAAGTTGCTTAGCAGAATTAGGATCTCCTGTCTCTAAGGGTTGTTAGAACCAATGTTTTTGTCTAATTGTTCATCCTCTAGGCCCACTACCTTCCACTAGAAGTCCTTCTTTTAAAAGCAATTAGAAATTAGGAGTTATTTTCTTCATATATATTGAAACTGGACAATCGATGGGTCCGCGCTGCCTGTCACTACTTGAGCCAATTCAGCAGAGACAGGATGGAATCCTATATGAGCATTTACCCCAATCCCGCTGGCAGCTGGGAGAGCCAAAGGTCACCCACAAGTCTGCTCTGTTCCCCACCATCAGCCAGCTGCTTGTATTGGACAGAAGGACAGAGATTACATGGGGAAGTAGGCAAAGGGACTCTACTAGACGTCCTTCTTTTAAAAGCAATTAGAAATAGGGAATTGGGATAAAATGAACTTTCACGACTTAACTGCAGTAATGTTTTTGCACAGTTCAGAGTAAATGTCCCCCTCCCCCCCCCAAAAAAAACCCTTAAAGCTCCATTGTACAGAAGAGCTGGATGTTGAGGAGATGAATGCCTCGTCCAAGCTAACAGCTGCTATCAAAGTTGAGTTTGATTTTAAAGACTGTGGCTTTTCAAACATCACACTACACGTAGTTCACGGGAGGTATCTCACCCACATCTCCTGGGTCTCACCTTCTCCCCTTCTCCGTGCTAACCTGGCCTGGGGCTGCATACCAGCCTCCAGCATCCTAACCTGTCTTCTAATCTGCTCTAGTCACTGTCTTGCCTTTTAAAGACCAGTGGCCCCTTTCCCAGGGCCCCAGCTTCCTCTCAGTCACGGGAGTGCAGGCCTACTTGCCCAGCGGTTCAGGTGAGTGCAACGTCTTCTAACGAGGATTTTGTTTTCAGAGTAACACTTAGGAACATAGGTCTTAACTGCCTTTGCCATTCTCTCCAAATAAATCGCTTCTAATAATATTTAGCGATTAAATATTTAGAGATTAAAAGTGAGGTGAGCCCGGCTGGTGTGGCTCAGTGGTTAAGTAACAACCTATGAACCAGGAGGTCAGGGTTTGATTCCTGGTCAGGGCACATGCTGGGATTGTCAGCTTGATCCCCAGTGTGGGATGTGGAGGCAGCCGATCAGTGATTCTCATCATTGATGTTTCTCTCTCCCTCTCCCTTCCTCTCTGAAATCAATAAAAATATATATTTTTTAAAAAGTGAGGTTTGATTTGTTTGCTAAGTCCCAAATGTTCCTATCACTACAGAAGCATTAAAAACCCTGAGAAAAACCACTTGAGGTCAGGCCAACTCCTTGAAGCATCATTTAGTAAATGCCCATTGGACCGAGTGTTCTAGAATAAAATCACATACATTATTTAGCTCTGCGGGCTTTTCCCTAATTAGAAAATGGAAAAGCCTCGTGTAGACGATCAAAATATCTATCATTCAGACTTTGGTAACCAACTAGATAAATATTAAGGGCCCGTGACTTGGTCGAAGTCACAGAACTGTCGCCCAGTGTGAAGCACAGTTATGCTCTTTGGGTCTCAAAACTGGAGCAGCAGCAGCACTTGTAGTCAGGCCTGCAGAGCCGACAACAGAGAAGATGGCAGCTCCGAGTCAGGGAGCGACAAGGAACTTCACTCACCCACCGCAGGGCCCGCCACCTTCTCCCATACCGAGCGGAGGGAGCGGGGAGGAGGAAGCTGGCGGGAGCCATTTCGCAAAGTGGTGGGCTTGGTAGCAAAGGCTGTTTTCTCTAAAGACCGTGTCAGGCCTGCAGGCCTCGCGGGGGCTTGTTGGGGGTGGGGGCCCTGACTCTGCACTGGAGAGGGGACTTGGACCTTGGGGTGGATGGTCTGATGCAAACGGTTAGGCTTCCGTGCAGCTCCTGAGTCTTAAAAAATCACTTTCAAAACTCAGAAATTTATGGTCCACTTTCTACTTCTGAGTGGAGTCCAGTGTCCTTCACGCAAATCCTATGTCCATACTCGCCCAGTCCCTCGTGTCTGGAAGAGGAGAGACCTATCTACCGTCCCGACACCGGCCCAGGTGAGCAGGCGGCTGAGATGTGTGCAGGCCGGCGCCGGCGCGGCTTCCCTCCCTCCCTGGGCCCGGCTGGGGGGCTCCTCTTAACTGGCATTTTCCTGGCATGACTGTGGGCACATTGATACTTCAACTTCCAAACAGCCCTTCTCTTGGCGGCGCGAGGGCTTGGTGGAGAGCACCCCTCTCGGCCCAGGAGCAGTCTGGGGGGCACCTGAGCCTGCTCTGCCGTTCCCCACGCCCACACCTGCGCCCCCAGGGCAGCCAAGACCCCCATGCAGAGCCGCCCCGCTGTAGCCCCGCCCCGCGGCAGCCCCGCCCCGCCGTAGCCCCGCCCCCGAGGCAGCCCCGCCCCCGCCGTAGCCCCGCCCCCGAGGCAGCCCCGCCCCGCCGTAGCCCCGCCCCCGAGGCAGCCCCGCCCCGCCGTAGCCCCGCCCCCGAGGCAGCCCCGCCCCCGCGGCAGCCCCGCCCCCGAGGCAGCCCCGCCCCCGAGGCAGCCCCGCCCCCGGGGCAGCCCCGCCCCGCCGTAGCCCCGCCCCACGGCAGCCCCGCCCCCGCGCAGCCCCGCCCCCAGGTCCCAGGCACCTGGTCCTCCAGTCCTCCTCCGACCTGGACCTGTTCTTGCGCGCGGCTCTCTGCTTCTCCTCCAGGCGTTTCTTCTCTTCACTGGCGAGATCTGAAACGAACACGGACGGGACCGCTTACGGGGCAGCGAGAAGCGCATCCCCGGGGTGAGCACGAGCTCCCGTTTCAGACGCACCCCCAGCCACCGGCGGTGAACCTGGGACCTGTGCCCCGGTCGGCGGAGGCAAGGCCGGGCCTGAGCAGCAGCGCCTTCCCCAGGAGGAACCACCGCAGTGAGCAGCTGGGCGGAGAGACGCCACACGCGGACTTTTCTAAACTCTCACTGAGACCTCGGAGCGCCTCCACTCCTTCCTGGCGGATCCCAAGGACTTTCAGAAACACTGTGCGCCGTGGCCCCCCCAACTCAGCTGGGTGTTTAATGAGAACACGCCTCCCGCGGGCACTGGGGACCCTGGGGGGGCTGCCCTGCCCACACTCACTGTCCCCAGCCTCTGCCCAGCAGCCAGGAGCGCCCCGCTGTGACAGCCAGGCCCCTGGGAAAGTGCCCCCTTGGAGACCCCATGACCGGGAGGAAATGCAACACCAGGAGATAGAAAAGTTGTCATTAGCCAAAGGGCGCAAAGCTCTTTGAGGCTTAGCAGGCGATATTTAATTCTAAAATACACAGCAAAATCATCAGTCTGAGGCACTTTAAAGCGATAGAAATGTTATCATCTTTTCAGCTTCCTCTCTGGCGTTTAAGATGCGCTTTTGGTTAGAACAGGCTGCTGGTTGCCAGGTGGGAGGGGTGGGGCTGGGGGAAAGGTGAAGGGATGAAAATGGGCAAATTGGCAGCCGCAGAATCCACAGGGATGTGAGCACGGCACAGGGAGCAGTCAGTGATGCTGTAACCACTGCGTGGGGGGGGGGGGGGGGCGTGCTAGCCTCACGGGGATCACGAAGTTACACCAGCGTCTCGCCACCATGCTGCACCGAAGCTAACGGTGGTGAATGTCAGTGTGACTGAAGGAGGAAAGACGACACTGCTTCCGTTATACAGAGCGTATGCAATGACCAGGGGGCACTGGCCTGACGATGGGAGCTAGTACAGTCACCTCAGCTTTCCAAACTTAAAACAAAGTTACCAAATTTAAATCACATTTTAATTTAAAAATGTCTAAGCAGCATGTCTCCAAGGGCTGGTTGTCCTCGTGGGCCCTCCGGGTGTGGGTGAGAGCCAGGGAGACTGACAGCCGGGGGGGCGGAGGGGGGGCCTGCCACTCTGCCTTTCCTAGAACGTAACGAACACCCGAGAGACTAAAATGCGTGTCCTCCAAGGACACTAGCAACCGCCAGGAACAGACCCGACCACCACCCACAGGAGCCACGCTCCCGCGGCACCGCCCGCCACTTACCGATCTCCCCGTTCTCCATGGCCCTGATGTCGGGCCGCAGCCGGCAGTCCGTCTTGGGAATCACGCTCTCCATGTCCTTGTCGATCTCGTTCAGCACCATGGCGAAGCTGGTGAAGTTGTACATCTGCAAGAAGCAGGTGCCACGTGAGCAGGTGCCAGGACACCGGGCACCAGGGAACCACGGACGGCGGAGCGGGTCTGATCTGACGGGGACCCGCCTGTATCAGGCAAGGACCGTGCCCCTGTCTCCACTGGAGTCAGGGCCGCCTGTGGGCATCGGCCCGAAGGCACCTGGAAGCAGGCCTCACAGAATGGACACCCCGTGTCGCCGCCAGGTTAGGCAGAACTATCAGCACCGTCAACATTCTCTCTACGTTCGTCATGGAAATCATTCCCTGCTGGACCGCAAGAGGCTGCGTCCACTTCACTGAATGAAGCCAGTGCCACTCCTAAGGAATCACCAGCCCCCGTCCCAACACCTCTGCCCGGCCAGGCATGGGGATGCCCGCACAAAGTCCTGGCTCTCAGGGTCAGGGTGAGCGGGAACTGCACCCCGAGCCCACGAGGAACACGTGGGGCCTGTTGGGACCCCTCCCCCCGGCATCCCGCCAGCAGGGCCTGCACACGCGGGAAGAGCAGCCTCAGGGCTGAACATGGACAGCAAGGCCGTGTCCGCAAGCGCAGCCTCACCTGCGCGGAGTTGGGGGGCCGGGGGGCTATCCGCCACAGGAGGACGCTCCCGGGGATGACAAACACGCTCTCAGAATCGGGCATCGGCATCTCATCTGACTCCTCAGACGCGCTCACCTGGAGGACCCAGCAGATGAGTGGAATCAGAACGTTTTAAAGAATAACTTACAAATTGGAAAACGCACCATTTATGCACTGCACCCCCAGGACGGACCCTGCCTGGCCGGCCCGACTCTCCTTCTCAGCTCCTGCCTGGCCCTCGGCCTCGGGCGTTGGTAAAGCCACAGCCATCAAACCAGGAGCTTGGTGTTTGCAGCCTCAGTGGCGTTTGCATTCAAGGTGTTACTATCACCACCACTTCCACTCTCGTATTTTCATGTTTTGTATGTTTTTTAAGGCAGAATAACTCAGTTGAGTATTTACTGGAACATGATGAGAACTTCATGCGAAGGTTATACTCTTGGGGCAGTTAACGAAATGATCACTGACACAAAACCAGCAGACATCCCGAGAGCATGTGACAAGAAAAGAATCCTGGCGATGAACACGTTTTAAAAGGAATCCTGGAGACAAGCATCTGTTCGTTAAAAAGGTTTGAGGACTCTCATTTATACGTTGATTAAAACAAGACTCAAGGAGAAAACTATATGCGTGAGCAGGATAGAAACAAGGTCAGATTGAGACCTAGGACAGGCCGCCCCCAAGGGATGAAGACATGGCCCCCCGATACCACCTTCTAGGAGGCTCACCTGTTTGCTGTGCTTCTTCTCTTCAGTGTTTTTCTTATCGTTTTTTTTGAAGGCGTCGAACGTGGCAGGGTCAACACTATACAGACATTCAGTCCACTTCCCATAGAGGGCACACAGCTTCTTTTTGCTGCCGAGAGACAATAAGACTCAGCCAGCAATCAAACCAGAGCTCACCTATCCCTGACTGTTATTATAAAGCAGCTTATTATCAGACTAGAGGCCCGGTGCATGAAATTCATGCACTGGGGGGGGGGGGCGTCTCTCAGCCCGGACTGCATCCTCTCGCAGTCCGGGAGCCCTCAGGGGATGTCCGACTGCCTGCATAGGCCCACTTTGGGGAGAGGGCCTAAGCCAGCAGGTGGACATCCTTAGCACTGCTGCAGAAGCGGGGGAGGCTCTAGCCACCACCACTGCGCTTGCCAGCCATGAGCCTGGCGTCTGGCTGAGAGGCACTCTCCCTGTAGGAGCAGAGCACACTGACCACCAGGGGGCAGCTCCTGCATTGAGCATCTGTCCCCTGGTGGTCAGTGCACGTCATAGCGACTGGTTGTTCTGCAATTCTGTCGATTTGCATATTAGCCTTTTATTACATAGGATTCTTTAAAGAAACAGATTGCCTGTAAGAAAGGTATTTCAATGTATTGAAATGCTTCTTTCTGAGGTTAAGGCAGCAGATTTCAATACTAGTTAGCAAACTACACCTATACTATTCAAGCATTTTTAAATGGACACTTTACCTTTTATCTTGAATGTAGCCTTCGACTTTGTGTAATTCCTTCCCAAAAAGGCCACATGGCTTGAAATTCAACACACATTTGTCCCCGGTCCTACGAAGGAGACATGGAGCCCAGGTTACCACTCAGCGCGGCAGAAGCAAGAGAGAATGAGGACTATGGTGACGTTCCCAGCAGCACTGTCACTGGGCCCACGACAAGGAAAAGTGAAGCAGGGCCCTAAAGAGTTAAGTGGCTTGTTTCTATGGAATGAATATCTGTGTGTCTCCAAGTCCATATGTTAAAGCCCTGGCCCCTGATAAGATGGAGTTTGGAGGTTATAAGGTCACGAGGGTGGAGCCCTGCGAAGAGGGTTAGTGCCCTCAGAAGAGACAGGAGAGATGCGCGCATGCTCTCTCTCTCTCTGCTAGGTGAAAACACACAGCATGGCCACCTGCAAACCAGAAGAGGGCTTCCCAGATATCACCTCTGCCCCTTCATCTGGGATGTGCTGCCCCCCACGCCGTGGAAAGTGAAGTCCCACTGTTACAGCCCAAGCTCGCACGACCTTTGCCTAAGGTCACAAAGGAGGCTTTGAACCCACTCTTCCTAACTGTTATATCCCCAACCCCACCCTCTGCGCGAATAATACAAACTCAACAACATAAGCACAGCGAGTGGCTGTATTAAGATTCATCGAGGCCAGGGAAGCTCAGACGTCACCGAGTTCACACTCATCAGAAACAGCAATGAGCTCTGTTCATCAGATGAATGGACGCCTACTCTCTAATAGTGATAGTGCTTGTTTGCGTTTATCTAGAGGTTTTCTTAACAAAGCCACTGAGAGCGATGGTGACACGGAAGGGAGCCGGGTGCCCGCGGGGCCTCACTTGTGGTTGGTGATTTCCACGTTGCCGTACTGCTCGATCCAGAGCTTCCCCACGATGATGTTGTGCACACAGCAGGTCGGGTTTGTCCACGTATATGCCTCATTGTGTCTAAAAAACAAAAGCAAAGCCAAACCCAGAAACATAAGCAGGAAGTGCTGTTTTGTTTAAAACACGCATTTGTCTCAAATGCCACTGCTGAGGACAGCCACTCCGAGCTCTGGGGAGCGGGCTCCGGGGTGTTGGCTCCCGGCAAAGCAGGGTCGCCTGACCACTTTGTTTCTTAAAAGGACGCAAAAGCTTCAGGAAAAACTGCCCTGTAACCACCACCAAACTCCAAACACGCGATGTGTATCACCATCCAAGGCATCCAAAAGTTAGGTGAGAACGTATTAAAAAAATAAAATTAGAGGCAGGAAATAAAAGGAAGGCCTGTTATTTGGCACTTTCCAGAGCACGTACCCTGTACCCTCAGCTCATCAAAGGGAAAAAGTCACGTGTGTGAATAAGCTCCATTGTTTTTAATCCTCACCTGAGGATTTGTTTATTGATCTGAGAGAGAGAGGAAGAGGGAGGTGCGGGGGGAGGGGGAGAGAGAGAGAGAGAGAGAGAGAGAGAGAGACACTGATGTGAGAGAGAAACACTGACCGGTTGCCTCCAGCGCTCGCCCTGAACAGGGATGGAACCTGCGACCTCGGTATGTTCCCTGTCCGACGGCCAGGCAACGGCTCCAGCGGAACATTTGCCCAGGGCATCCTAGCAGTGAGGTGATATCCTAATAACCTCTGAGATTAGCTTCTCCGTGTGTATCATGCATTTTGAATTCTGTACGTGAATTTCTTATTTCTGAGTAGTGTTCCATTCACTCACTGATCCAGTTTTGGTGATGGTGATCAGAATACTGTACATATCTGTGCGCTGGTTTATGTGAGAAGAGGAGTCTCCGTGTCTCTGGAGCAGGGGGCCATTTGGACATTTGTACTGTCCAGGTCTTTCCCCGCCAGCAGGAAGGACAGGCCCACGTGGGCGGAGTCTGTCTTCCCTGGAACTGAGAGCTCAGGTCTTTTCTACGGGAAAGCAGAGAACTTGCCGCTGACCAAAGGTCTGCGATGGCCTCACACACTGTCTCAGCGATCCAGAGCGAATCCAGTTTGAAAGATGGTTAAACGAAGCGTTAGCGTGCGATCTATAGAAAGCGTATTTCATAAGAACCACCACAAAGCGGCCAACTGCTTGCTAACTCACAACAGATTCAAACAAGTTAACTTTTCAAACACACCCAGACCGATCGGCAATGGCCATTACCACGCCTCTCAGTTCTTCTACCTGCAGGTAGATTGTGCATACTTGCGCGTGATGCGTATACTCATGTGAATATATATACCCCTGCGTGATGCGTATACTCGCGTGTGATGCGTATACTCGCGCATGATGTGTATACTCGCGTGATGCGTATAGTCATGTGTGATGCGTGTACTCATGTGAATATATATACTCCTGTGTGATGCGTATACTCACGTGTGATGCGTATAGCCGCGTGTGATGCGTATACTCATGTGTGATGCGTATACTCGTGAATACATATACTCCTGTGTGATGCGTATACTCGCGTGTGATGCGTATACTCACGTGATGCGTATACTCCGTGTGTGATGTGTGTAGTCTTGTGTGATGCGTATCCTCGCGTGTGATGCATATAGTCGTGTGTGATGCGTATACTCGTGTGAATATACATACTCCTGTGCGATGCGTATACTCGTGTGTGATGCGTATACTCGTGTATGATGCGTATACTCGTGTGTGATGCATATAGTCGTGTGTGATGCGTATCCTCGCGTGTGATGCATATTGTCGTGTGTGATGCGTATACTCGTGTGAATATACATACTCCTATGTGATGCGTATACTCCTGTGTGAGGCGTATACTCGCGCGTGATGCATATACTCGTGCATTATGCGTATACTCGTGTGTGATGCGTATACTCGCACGTGATGCGTATACTCATGTGCACGTGTATATACAAATGGCTTGGCCCCAACTTACTCGAGAAGCTCCAGGGTGATGGTCCCTTTGGGCTCTGCTTCGACGCTCTTGCCCCAGAACTTGAGTTTGGGGTAGATGGAGCCGTGGAAGACGAAGTCGTTGTTCAGCCCCTCAGCATGGAAGGCGCTGATGGGCGGGTGATGGCTGACCTGCTCGGAGATGAGTCTGAAACCAAGGTCATCTCTAAAGATTAAGAATAAAGTCACATTATCATTAATTCTCATCATGGATTGTGTACATTACTGTCATTTCAGTCAAAAAATATTATACAAACTCCACAAAGTAAATAATTCTTTATTATCCTGATGAAAAAACAAGTTAATATAAACTGTACAAATGCACCCAAACTGCTAAGTCCTCTGTTACTGTAACTCTAGCCATTTAAACTTATTAAAATAAAGAAAAACGTGAATTTCAGTGAGTTGCACAAACTGAGAATGAATATTAGCAATGGAAGCCTGAAACGTTTCATTCCTTTCCGATCAGATAGAAGGGCCTAGTGTGTCGACTGTCAACTATCAGGGAACGAATGAGATCAGAACTGTGCAGAGAACGGGGACACTCAGAAAATTAAAGCCAAGTGAATCCCTAATCGCGTGGAAGCACGAAGCAGGCTGCAGCCGGCACACGACGGCGATGCAGACACACTCGCTGCCTTTACGCCAACTGGACACATTTATACAAAGATGTTTCATATGGTTATAAACCCCAACCCCGTCTTATGATCCACATAAGAACAGGAATCGTGACATCCCCACAACCGCATGTTATAATGTCTGCTGTGCAAGGTTTCAATGTGTGCGGCATCGTCCCTAAAATAGTCAGTATCACAGAAACAAACATCCAAACTGTTCACTTGCTCTGGTCACACAACATCGTCGGTGATGCTCAGAATATGCATTTTCTCTTTTCACTTTAAAAGTTACACGAATCGTGCACATCCACACAGAGAGAGATCTCACCGGACCAGCTCATACGTCTCTCCCAGCAGCGGGTTGAAGGGCTTCCCCGTGCGCTCCCACTGCGAGGCCACCGCGGACACGGCGAACGCGGCCACACACTGTGGACGGGACGGGCAGCAGGAGGTTAGAACGGCCTCGCCTGCTCCTTGTCAGGCACAGAAATTCTGCTTCGGGCTGTAATTTATAGCCCGGCCGGCGTGGCTCAGGGGTCGAACGACGACCTATGACCCAGAAGGTCACGGTTTGATCCCTGTCAGGGCACAGGCCCGGGTTGTGGGCTCCATCCCCAGTGGGGGGCGTGCAGGAGGCAGCCGATCCATGAATCCCTCTCATCGACATTTCTCCCTCTCCCTCTCCCTTCCTCTCTGAAATCAATAAAAATATGGTTTTTTTTAAAATAAAATAAAATGAAGACTCAGAACAGCTCAGCAGCCCTGGATGTGCCCTGGACCCTCCTGCTTCCCCGCGGGGCTCAAGAGTCCTCCCACCCCGTGGCGCTCTGACCGGGGACGGAGGGAAGGACGCACAGGACACCAGACCAGCCGCCTCTGTTCCAGAACATTCCCCAGCCGCCTGCTGGGCCACAGGACTCCGTGCCGTGTGTTTGGGGCGGGGCCGGGGGCGGGAGGCAGGGAAGTCTCAGGCCTCCCTAACCCCCCCACTCCAGGGCTGCTCGAGCCCCTGCCCACCTGCATCCTCTCCGTGGGGTCGGAGAGCGAGCTGGCCTTCTGGATGAGGTACGTGTGCTCCATGTACTCGGTGAGTCGCTGCAGGAAGCTCAGGGGCTCGTTGAAGATGACGGGCATGGTGATCTTGGACAGCTCCTGGCAGAGAGAACAGGGTCACCGCTGCCCACACAGCCAGTGCCCGCGGAGCCCACAGCCGCAACTGGGAGGGAGGGGCGGGAAGGAGCGTCTCCTGGAGTGAACCCCAGCTCAGCCCACAACCTTCCCAAGCCGAGCGCCCGGGCGTGGAGCGCGTGGGGCTGCTGAGCCAGGGCTGCAGGGCGGAGCGGCCGGGAGCTCCCGCCCAGGGAGCCGAGACCCGCTCCCCAGCGAGAGTCTGCTTCAGGTCGGACTTAGAAAACAGCCGTGCGTGGAGACATCCTAGTGGACTCGGGATGACCCGCCACCATCTGATGCGAACAATTTTCCAAAACAAATGTCAGGCTGTGTTTGAGGGACAGCATTGAGATTTCCCGCGCACATGGGCCTACTGTAGCTGCGGACAGGGACCAGAAGGCTCCGCCTGCGCATCCTACAGAACAGGTTCGCTTCTGTCTGCAGAATTATACACTCACAGTCGACGTCCACAAATAACTCGGTAACTGGGTGGGGTTCTCTGACCTGAATTACAGCCTGTTCACGGCAAATGGCCAGCAAGCAGCAGGAGGTCCTTTAAACTAAGCAACAAACTTAACTTGGGATTCTCTGGAATGTTCTGGAACATTCTGGTACCTTCCCGACTTTCCACCTGCGCTCTTTCCCTTTTTCTGGGGGTCGGGTCTTTCCCGAGCCTGCGGACTACAGACGGTCAGGGGACCTCTGCAAGGCGACCGACCGTTTGAGTGACTGTCCCAGCTCTGAGGTTTTCCCCGAAAACATTCCTGTTTTTACCGAAGGGCACAATTAAAGACAACACGACCTGCACAGAACTAGACCCGGAGCCCAGGAGGAGCCACCACTGGCTCAGGGCCATGAACTGTCCCAGGACCAGGCCTGCCGAGAGCAACGGTGGGCGACAGTATGCAGGCTCCTCGGAAAGATAAAACCAGAACCACCACAGGATCCAGCGATCCCAGGCCTGGGTTACAAAGGAAACAAACGCTATCGCAAGGAACCATCTCTGCCCGCGCTCTCTGCCGCCTGCTCGCGCCTTAGACTGTACCTGCCGCGAGGTCCTGGTGTCAGCAGGTCCTCTTGCTAAGGAGCTGCAGTGACATTCCTGGAGGGAGGTCACCCCTGCCTCACCCACTGCACCCCCACCTGGGGGAGCACACTGCCAGCCACCCCCGCCCCCCGCGGGCTCCCACGGCCACAGAGCTGCTCCCAGCCGGGCCCTCGGCGCTCAGCACAGCGCTGCACTCGCCTGCCCGTCACCTGGCGGCAAGCTCCTCGAATTCCAAACCTCCTGTTTAATGATTCACAGCAGCTCCCCTGGCGACACGGGAAACAAGTCGGTTACAAAGCCACATGCTCCAAACATAGTCTAACTTTATAAACACATTATGTACAGACATGAAAACAAGTATTAGGTCACAGCACCAAGCTCACAGCCGTTGTCTCTAGGAGGTAGCGGAAGAGTCACCGTGACTGTCTTCTTCACGCTTTCCTGTATCCTCCACGTTCCCTACCGTGAACATCTACCGACCTTCCAACCAGGGGTCAAACCAGAGATCATTTCAAACCTAACACTTTCCACCTGGTGCAAGGACAGGACGGGGAAGCCAGCCTCGCACCGCAGAAACGGGTGCGCGCGCACACACACACGCGCGCACACACACGCACACACGCGCACACACACGCACACACGCGCACACACATGCACGCACGCGCACATGCACGCGCACACATGCACACACGCATGTCAATCATAAAGCAGGCAAGAGAAAAGCAGTGTACGTGGCATAGAAACAGCAGATCAATGAAGTGTGCGCCGGCTGCCAGGCTCCAAGTTAAGAGTCCATTGTAAACAGCAGGTGGGAAGGTGGCGCCAGGGCGGGGGTGGGGCGCTGGTGGTGGGAGCGGACTTTGAGACTTCTGTGGGCAGATGGTGGTGGTGGCAGAACTGCGTTCATGTAGCTCACGCCACTGAGCTCACATGAAAAACAGGCGAGACAGCACATTGTACGTCATAAGCAACCAGTTTCTAGAGGAAAAGAAAAGGGCTCTGGGAGCCAGTGCCTCGCTGCCCACTGCTGTGTACCCAGGAGCGAGCCCCTCACCCCCCCAGTGGGGACTTCACTGCCCACCTCACAGGCTGGTAGAGATTAGGTTAGTTCACGTAAAACCACTTGGGATCATGCCTGGCACACGCTAAGCGAGCAATCAACGCTGGCTACCGTCGTCGTCACAGCACAGGCAGAGCGCGGGCGTTCTCCACGGCCTGGAGGCAAAGCGCCTGCGAAGGCGCCTCTCGCCCCGTGGCCTGGGCAGCCGAGCTCTAAAGAAGACACAGCACCCACAGCACCGAGCACCAGGCACTGACTTCTGAGGGGAGGGAGGATGGAAAGGGCAGGCTCATCCTGGGTCCCGGCCGGCAGGGGTCGCTGCAGGCTGGCTGGTGCCCTCCATCCAAGACCACAGCTCTGGGCAGGGGTGCCTGAGCCCCCCCGCCCCCCGCCCTTTCTCTCCCCACCCCCGCCCGAGGAGCATGGGGCTCTCCGGCTCAGGTCTCTCCTTAGATCTGCATTCCTCTTTGCTGTGCCCCATGGCAGGGGAGATTACTTAAGAAATGTGAAGGATTTAGTCATTAAAGAAATGAAGACGTTTGCCTCAAAGTTTGATTCTGGATTTTCCCCTAAAAACATCATGAGGCCATAAAGTGCTCACCGAGGGGGAGACCCTGTTGGGGTGAGGGCGGGTCAGATGGGCTCCTGGCCTAGGGGCCTCCTCCCCACTCCTCAGCAGCCGGGTCCGCAGCCCTCTCTCACATGCATCTCCCAGGAAAGGTCCGCACGAGCAGAACCCAACAGGGAAGTGTCCACTCGCCCGGCGGGTCAGCACCAGCTGAGTCAGCACAGCACGCACAGCCCGGCCGCGCAGCTCAGTGGTGAGCGTCGACCTATGAACCAGGTCAGGGTTCCATTCCCGGTCAGGGTTCCGTTCCCGGTCAGGGCACAGGCCCGGGTTGCGGGCTCCATCCCCAGTGGGGGACGTGCAGGAGGCAGCCGATCCATGATTCTCTCTCATCATTGAGGGTTCTCTCTCTCCCTCTCCCTTCATCTTTGAAATCAGTAAAAATATATTTTTTTAAAAAGTGTGGTACAAACTCCAGAGACCAACACATGAAGGACATGGTTTGATCTCACTCAATGAGTAGATTATTTTTTAATCACCTGGAATTCTAAAAGGCTTTTTAAATCCAAATTTGAAATCTAAAATAATGCAAACGCCTTCCTGCTTCCTTTAGTAACTCGTGTGTCAGCTACGGGGACCCAGGAAGGTGCGCATCTGTGCAAACACCGAGAGGGTGATGCCTTACTGTAATTAAGCATGGAAGCCTGAAATGTTTCATTCCTGAAACATGGGAGGGGACGAGGAGGACCCAAGAGGAAACGCACGCATGCAGGCGGCGGGAAAGAGGCCTCCCCTCCTGGAGCAGCGCGCGCTGCTTACACAGCGACGGCCTGCGTTCCATCCTTCTATTCGTCTGCCATTATCTCTAAATGCCTTACAGTTATTCCAGTTGTTAAAATCTACTGTCCTCGGATATTGAGGAGAAGCTCGGTGACACCAACGCCCTCTCGTTCCCTCTCGGACATGCATGGAGACACCACTTTTTTACGTTGGCTATTGCGTTTGCGAGATGTTGTCTTCCACTCGCTAGTATTGTGTGTGTTCCCATAGGAAAGGCAGTGATGAGCAGCCTGCAGGCCAGGTTTCAGGGGGAAACAGTAGCTGGAATGCTCTTACCTCTGGGAGCTCAGGCAGCAGGGAAATTAAATATTTATGCCAAGCAATTCTACCTTGTGACCCAGCTAAGAGCAACGTTTAAATGTACCCACCAAATGCACAGCAACCAGTGATGACACGGAAGAAAGTCTTAATTGCGAATGCTCATCAGCTGATAAACCAAGGCGAGAGAGTGAGAGAGCGCGCGCGCGCGAGAGAGAGAGAGAGAGAGAGAGAGAGAGAGAGAGAGAGAGAGAGGAAGGTGGGAGGGGAGAGAGAGGAGAGAGGGAGAGGAAGAGAGAGAGGGAGAGGGAGGGGGGAGAGAGAGAAGGGGGGAGAGAGAGAGAGAGGAGAAAGGGAGAGGGAGAGAGAGAAGAGAGAGAGAGAGAGTGCTGCTTCATCACCTGAGCACCAACATAAGCAACACAAAGGCGGGCCCCTCTCTGGTGTGGCCCTGACCAACAGGGAGAATAGATTATATGTAAAGTCCAGCATCGAGATGCCCGAAGGCGCAAACGCTGAAGGTCTGGGCTCCAGACAGGAGCTCAGCTCAGGCCGTGGGCTGAGTCGCTGCTCGGCCACCACCGGCAGGTCCTCGCCGGACTGGCCCCGAGCAAGGGGGCTCCTCGCAGACCTCAGCAGCCGGGGCTGCTCCCAGATGTGCCTCCGGGCGGAGGAAGCTGGGGAGTCCTCCCCCAACACCCCACCTCCCACTGCTCCCGGGGACGTGAGGTCACTCTCGCATCCAAAGGCCTCGAGGTCCGAGGTCTCCCAGACTGTGCTCCTCAGCGGCTCCCTCTTCACAGCGTGTCCGTCACCTCCTCCCTCCGCCCGGGGTCCCTGCCCTCTGGGCACCACTGACTGTCTGAGGCCGGATCCCAGACATCCCGGCCCTCCACCTTCATGCAGGTAACCCCGCTGCCCCGCACCCCCAGGCAGCCCGGGTGACCCCGCTGCCCCGCACCCCCAGGTAGCCCGGGTGAGCCCACTGCCCCGCACCCCCAGGCAGCCCAGGGCAGGGGCAGGTGTGGAAGATGCACCCCAGGAAGGAAGGGCGATGGAGTGGGAAAGGGGGGCGCTTGTGTGTGACCTCACGTGGGCCCCTGGTTGCAGCCTGAGGCAAACCCAGGGAGGGGCAGACAAGGTGTTCCCTTCCCCTCCTTCCCCTGGTCGCTGTGTCCCTCTGGCTGGAGGCACCTGGCCACCGACTGGGGATGCGGGAACAGGGACAAACGGATAGGGATGCACGGCTGGGCACATGGCTGACAGTCTCCACGACCACTCACTTGGGCGCCAACAGCCCAGCAGGCTCCCGGGCAGAGATAAAAGCATTTCACCAAAAATACTCTATTGGCAAAGGTGTGTTTTGGTGAAAAAATTCCCATTTCCTCCACCTCCTCAGCCTGGAGGTCCGCAGAGGGAGGGACGCAGCTCAGGAACCAGGGCTGGAGTCCTGGCCAAGCTTCCCTTCGTTTCCTAGCAACCCGAGAGCCTATGGCCTGGAGGCCACAAGACCTCCTGCAGGTTCAGTTTCCCAAATGCTTGTTGTCCCCAACCTGAGGGGAGTCCTGGTTAAGCTGTCAGCTTCTGGGTCCAAAAACCACCTCTGCTCATAATTATTCTCCGACTCGCATATCGTGGGGAAAAAGTCAAAGAACTGAATGATATTTCCAGGCAAAAACACAGAACGCCTCCTCCCATCTGTGCTACTAATACGAGCAAATGTGTTAACCCCTCAGCCTGTTCAATCAGAACATCATTGATACTGAAGGTCCCGGCTCATTAGCAATAGGTGGTATTCATTCTCAGATACCTAAACCCAACTGAAAAGTCCATTTTACAAATGACATTGCACCTGTTATGTTAGTATTTTCACACACTGTCATGTTTGTGATTTGATCATATACTAACATACTCGATGCAAAGACACTTTAGCACTTAAAGTCCTGCGGTCACCGATAGCCATCGGAACGTTAACTTTTATATGTGCTTTCGTGACAGTACAATAAGGTCATCGGTAAACGACCTTCCAAGAAGGAAGGTCAGCGAGGACAACATTCTGTGGCGAATACAGAGTGGCAATGGCTAGGCAGGCTCCTGGAGACAGATGCTGGCCTTGGACAGTCACTAACACACTGCTGGCCACTCGTGTGAACCAACTCCTGACACCACCCCTCACGGACCCGGGAGGAACGGATGGCGGGAGGCGCCAGCAGCCCGTCCCCAGGGCCAGAGCCATGCAGCCACGTGGGGGGTTTGCAGAGGTGCTGCTGCCCGCACAGCCGAGACGGACTCCAGCCACGGGGGTCCGTGCGCTCGCAGGCTGTCAGCCGACTGGATGCACTGGGCTCCTGCTCACTTACTCACAGAAATCGTCGCCTGCAGGGACGCTGGCTTTCACGGACGCACGCATATCAGTGCGGGTCCTGGTCACAGTGCGCTTACCAAGGTTTTGGAAACACTGACTCTGAGGCATAGAGATGGATATTAATTTTGTCCTGAAAATGTCACTTCCCAAGAGGCTGAACTGAATCATGAACATCTCGTTTAACGACAAACACGAGGTGTGTCTGACGCGTCTTCACAGACGGAGACGGGGTGAGCGCTGGTCCCCACGTCTCGGGTGTTGGAGCGAAGACTGAGCTCTCTGTGAAGACACCCTCCCAGACAGTTTACACGAACGACCCACCCACCCCTCCATGCGCCTCCTCGGTGCCAATTACCCCCTAAGGCACCACGTCAGGGGCCACGCGGGTCTCGCAGGAGAGTGGCCGGGCCCCAGCAGCCGAGTGTAGCTGGGTGACCCTCCAGGCAGCAGGACCAGAAAACACCCGTTTAAAGTGCCAGCCCCTGAGACCAGCCCTGAGACCAGCCCCTGGGACCAGCCCCTGAGACCAGCCCCTGGGACCAGCCCCTGGGACCAGCCCCTGAGACCAGCCCTGGGACCAACCCTGAGACCAGCCCTGGGACCAGCCCTGGGTCAGTCCTGAGACCAGCCCTGAGACCAGCCCTGAGACCAGCCCTGGACCAGCCCTGAGACCAGCCCTGAGACCAGCCCCTGGGACCAGCCCCTGGGACCAGCCCTGGGACCAGCCCTGAGACCAGCCCTGGGACCAGCCCTGAGACCAGCCCTGGACCAGCCCTGAGACCAGCCCTGAGACCAGCCCCTGGACCAGCCCTGAGACCAGCCCCTGGGACCAGCCCTGAGACCAGCCCTGAGACCAGCCCCTGGACCAGCCCTGAACCAGCCCTGAGACCAGCCCCTGGACCAGCCCTGAGACCAGCCCCTGGACCAGCCCTGAGACCAGCCCTGAGACCAGCCCCTGGACCAGCCCTGAGACCAGCCCCTGGGACCAGCCCTGAGACCAGCCCCTGGACCAGCTCTGAGACCAGCCCCTGGACCAGCCCTGAAACCAGCCCCTGGGACCAGCCCTGAGACCAGCCCTGAGACCAGCCCCTGGGACCAGCCCTGAGACCAACCCTGAGACCAGCCCCTGGACCAGCCCTGAGACCAGCCCCTGGGACCAGCCCTGAGACCAGCCCCTGGGACCAGCCCTGAGACCAGCCCTGAGACCAGCCCTGAGACCAGCCCCTGGGACCAGCCCCTGGGACCAGCCCTGAGACCAGACCTGGACCAGCCCTGGGACCAGCCCCTGAGACCAGCCCTGAGACCATCCCCTGGGACCAGACCTGAGACCAGCCCTGGACCAGCCCTGAGACCAGCCTGAGACCAGCCCCTGTGCCGGGAGCCGGTCCATGCTTGCTGTTTCAAGGGACCTGGCATATATGGCATACTGTTCTTAATATGTTTGCTCACCTTCTTGGCACTATGTGTTTTAACCAAGGTCTCTGAGAAAGGTTGTTTCCCCAGGTGGGGATTTTCCCCTGAAGTTAGGGAGGGAATAAAACCTCTTAACTAGTGCCAGGTGGGCAATTAATCACTTTAACTACGAACAATCAGAACCTAGAGACAGAACCTAGCAAGAGAACATGGCAAAAGATCCTGGACTGAACCTGACTACAGAAATTGGCAAGAGAACCTGACTAGAACCTGGTGACTGAACTTGGCTGGAGATCCTGGAGAACCTGGACTGAACCTGGCTGGAGAACCTAGCAAGAGAACATGGACACAGACCCTGGCAGGAGATCCTAAGCAGAACCTCTCTGGAGATCCAGACCAGAACTTGGCTGGAGATCCTGGCTGGAGATCCTGGCTAGGCTGCTGATCAACTGAACACTGTCTCTGTGTCCTTCCTTCTTCGCCGACTCCATCCACACCTTTGGGGACCCCTGGACCTGCTGGGGTTGGACCCCGGCATCTGGCGCCCGAACAGGGACCCCTAGGTAAGCCCCACTCTCGGGACGGATAGGACTCCACCATAGGAAGAGGGTGGATAGTCTTCGCCGACTCCGTCCACACCTTTGGGAACCCCTGGAACAGGATTCCCCTAGGTAAGCCCCCCTCCCCCCATTGAGAACCCCACACTCGGGACGGATAGGACTCCACCAGGGTACTGCAGACCCCCCTATAGAGGATAAGTAGGGTAAGAAGGTGGATAGTACAGAACTTAGATTGAGAAGATGTGCCATACTGAGTCCAAAGAAAGAAGACTCTGTATTGATCTTTAGATTAAGAAGATGTGCCATACTGTGTCTAAAAAAAAAAAGACCCCGTATTGATCTTTTAACACATATGCTTGCTAGCACAGGAGTTAAGGTTACGCCCAGTCAGATGGAATGTTTTATACAAGAAGTATGTCCATGCTTTTCTGAGGAAGGAAAGGTGCCGGAAAGGTAAATGTAAAGGCATGGGAGAAGGTAGGCCCAAGGAGCCTTATCCTTAACCCCACTGCAGCCTTTCCACCCCGGGAAAGTGCAGGATTGGCAAGCTCTCCCTGGGGTGATAGATCAGGACTCAGGTAATAGCGGAAAGCGCCAATCCTACTCTTAAAATGGATACAAGAGAGCATTTCGGGGTTTTCTTTTTAATGCCTGCTTTTAAAAAATAAAAAAGGGGGAATTTGCCGGGAGCCGGTCCATGCTTGCTGTTTCAAGGGACCTGGCATATATGGCATACTGTTCTTAATATGTTTGCTCGCCTTCTTGGCACTATGTGTTTTAACCAAGGTCTCTGAGAAAGGTTGTTTCCCCAGGTAGGGATTTTCCCCTGAAGTTAGGGAGGGAATAAAACCTCTTAACTAAGTGCCAGGCGGGTAATTAATCACTTTAACTACGAACAATCATGCTTAAGCTACATAATCTTTACTCCCTGGAATGGAGATAAGAAACGCCCTAACCTTTGTAATAGAGATTGATAGGATTGAATCAACTGGTATAAATACAGATGTAACAAGACAGCAAGACTCAGAACTTAGAACACAGAACTGAGAGACAGAACCTAGGCACAGAACCTACACAGAACATTCTCTAGAGACAGAAGAACTTCGCTGGAGAGAACATGGCAAAAGATCCTGGACAGAAACTTGCCTCAGAACCTAGAGACAGAACCTAGCAAGAGAACATGGCAAAAGATCCTGCACTGAACCTGACTACAGAAATTGGCAAGAGAACCTGATTAGAACCTGGTAACTGAACCTGGCTGGAGAACCTAGCAAGAGAACATGGACACAGAACCTGGCTGGAGATCCCAGGCAGAACTTCGCTGGAGATCCTAACCAGAACCTCTCTGGAGATCCAGACCAGAACTTGGCTGGAGATCCTGGCTGGAGATCCTGGCTAGGCTGCTGATCAACTGAACGCTGTCTCCGTGTCATTCCTTCTTCGCCGACTCCGTCCACACCTTTGGGGACCCCTGGACCCGCTGGGGTTGGACCTCGGCACCCCTGGACCAGCCCTGAGACCAGCCCTGGGACCAACCCCCAGGACCAGCCCTGAGACAAGCCCCCTGGATCAGCCCTGAGACCAGCCCCCTGGATCAGCCCTGAGACCAGCCCCTGGACCAGCCCTGAGACAAGCCCCTGGACCAGCCCCGGGACCCACATGCAGGACGTCAGGGCAGCCCCCAGGCAGAGAGCAGGGGCAGCAGGAAAGGCCGAGGTGGGCGCAGCCTCGGGGAAAGGGTCGCAAGGACACAATGGAGAGTTCTGGAGGACACTTCCCAGCGCAGGGACACCGAGCGTCCCAGCCGTACACGGAACCGCACACAGGCCTACGGCTCAGCACACGCAGGTTTGACATTTTCACCGTTCTCGTGGGTCAAAGGTCACACGAGAAGCACAGAGAGAACTTGACCCAGAACTGCAGCCCGAGTGACGGACTGGGGACGCTGTTCTACAGACGGAGATATCATAACCCCCGGCTGCTGCCGCCCGGCACTGGGCCACCTGCATGGCCAGCCTGCAGACAGCGAGTTCACACGCGTCCCCGCAGCGAGCGGAGCTGCTCTGTGCCAGGCGTGTGCGTGCAGTGACGCGCTCCGTGGGGTCTGCCCTCTCCAGGAGGGTTCTGGGCAACTGGGGAGTCTAAGTGGAGCGTCACCTCCGTCCCTGCTCCCACGAGAAGGCACAGCAGAGCCACAGCGACTGCACAGAGAGGCCACGCTCAACAGGAAGCCTGCCAGCCTGTCCTCTGGGTTCTGGGAGGTTCCATCGCCAGGCTGTGCGTCCCCCCCTCCCCCCCCCCCGTTTCCCCGCCCCCAGGACTCTCTTCCGCAGGAAGCACGAACGAGGCTCTCTGCAGCCTGCTGGAGGACAGGCCACCCCCTCCCCACCCCCTCCCCCTCCCCACGCACTCACCATCCCCCCTCCCCTCCCCCCCCACGCGCTCACCATCCCCACCCCACCCCTCCCCCTCCCCCTCCCCACGCACTCACCATCCCCCCTCCCCTCCCCCCCCACACTCACCATCCCCCCTCCCCTCCCCCCACGCACTCACCATCCCCCCTCCCCCCCCCCCCACGCACTCACCATCCCCCCTCCCCTACCCCCCCCACGCGCTCACCATCCTCCCTCCCCTACCCCCCCCCCCACGCGCTCACCATCCCGATGCACTTGCGCAGGATGCTCCAAATGCTGAAGTCGTTCCTGGAGAACATGGGGGACGGCAAGCTCGTCCTGAAAAGGAAAAGAAACCAAGACTCAGCTGTGATGCTTTGACGCAGGAAGGAAAGGTGCTGCCCCTCTGAGAGCCACAGGCAGCGCACCGCACAGTGTGGGGGGCGGGGGGCGGGGGGCAGGGGGGCCAATGGGAAAGGGGGCATCTGTGATGCTTTCAACGATAAAGGTAAGTTTTTAAAAAGAACAACAAAGTGGGTCGCAGACGGGGAAGCAGGGGGGTCTGGGCAGAGCCCTGCTCCCTGCCCTCCGACCCCAGGGGTCCCCACGGACCAGCGCCCCGAGCTTCCCTTGTGATGCCTGGGATCTCCGTGGGGTCCGCTGCTCGGGCCCCCCCAGGGGGTGCCGTGCCCTCACCATCTCCTGAGACTTAAATAAGCGATTGTGCTCCAGGTTGTAAATCCTGGAACTAAGCCATCCAAGAGCCTCGTTTAGTGGTTGTAAGAAATGAAACAAACGATAAAACCAAGTGAAAGTCAGGCCCTGCACCATGTGCATGCGGGGTCCCCACAGACGCCAACAGTGAGTAGCACTTAGCAACTGCAGACGCATGGGACCCTCAGAGTCAGTCTGCAAAGGGCGGCTCCCGGCCCTCCCCGGAGGCAGGGGGCGGGGCCTGAGCTGCAGCCCTGAGCTCAGCCTCAGGAGGCCCCAGCCCAAGGGAGCCACCCGCCCTCCCTGCCCACAGGGCAGCACCACGTGGGGAGCGAGGGCGCTGGACCAGGCCCTGAGACTCCGGGATAACAGCGCATCCTTTTCCACGACCTCAGGCCAGGCCAGGGCTGCTGGCCCGGCCGCCATCTGAAATCCACCCCCATCACGAATATATGCAACAAAAATTACCTCCTAAACAACGTCTATAAATGAACCGAATGAATTTGAGTCACATTTTAAGGTTTTCAATAAATAACGCGGTAAAGCCTCCATGTGAAGTTCTCCCGACGGCTTTTCCTTTTTCAGGGACAGGCACTGCTCCCGTGGCAGGTCCGCCCGCTACAGCCACATTTTCCAGGCCCAAGCCTGTGCGCCTGGGCTTGAGCCCTGCCACCTGCCACCTGCCGTGCAGTGCGGTTTGGGAGCCGCCCACCAAGGACACTTCCATCTCGTCTGTGGGCGTCAGTCAGGAGCGTGGGGAGGCCGAGGGGCGTGAGCCCGAACAGGTGTGAAGACGGAACGACAAAGGCTTGCGGTAAAGGTATACGCTGCTCTTCTGAAGGAAGGCAAAAGCGGGCGGGAAAGAGAAAAAAGAAACAGTATGGAAGCAAGAAAGCAGAAGAGACCCTGGCTGGTGTGGCTCAGTGGATAGAGCGTCGGCCTGTGAACTGAAGGGTCCCGGGTTCGATTCCCATCAAGGGCACAGGCCCAGCTTGCGGGCTCGATCCCCAGTGGGTGGTGTGCAAGAGGCAGCAGATCCATGATTCCCTCTCATCATTGATGCTTCTCTCTCTCTCCCTTCCTCTCTAAAATCAATAAAAATATATTTAAAAATAAATGAATAATAATGAAGTAAAATGTATAAGCCAGGCAGAGAAGGCCAAGCACCACATGATCCCACTCATATGTGGGATCTAATGAACACAATGAACTAACAAGCAAAACAGAGACAGGCTCATGGACGAGAGCAGGCTGACAGCTGCGGGGGGGGGGGGGGGGGGGGGAGGGGGGCGGGGGGGGGGGGGGGGGAGGATTGAGCAAAAAAAGAGAGAGAGCTCAAGGGCAGGACGACAGTGGTGATGCCGGGGAAGAGGTGCGGGAGGTGAGAGGGGTGCAGGGGGACAGGGGGACGATGGTGATGGACGGAGACTTGATGGGGTGAACACGCCGACGACGTGCTATGGATTGCGCACCTGAAACCTGTATCATTTTGCTAACAGAGTCACCCCCATGAGTTCAATAAAAAGGAAAAGAATTTTAACAAAATGCCCTGCCAAAATAAATCAGTAAAGTCCCTGAGACAAAACAGTCCGTAACCTAATCATCCAGAAAATGCTCAATCTTCCGCAGTATTCATTTAAAGAGGCAGAGGGAATACATGGTTTTAAATTCGGTAACAGATTTAAATTTTTTAAATTATTTAAACGGAGAAGGATCCGTTTCCATCTCTTGCCGCCTCTCCTGCTGCGGGAGGCGGCCCTCAGAACGAGACGGCAGAGCGGCGACCACACTCGGGGAAACGGGGCGCGCTCTCCGCCGGATGGCTCCGAGGGCCTTTCTCCTGCTCTATGCGCCCTTTCTCTCCCAGAGAAGCACGCCGTACCAGGGGCCGAGTGCTGTCCTGGCTCCGTTTCCACCAGACAGATGGCACCGGGCCGTCCCTGGACCACACAATCGCTGGGTTTCAGCCAAAGCCCGTCACCGCTGTCCTCCCGTGTGACAGGGCTCCGTGCGGCCCCCCAGGCTCCCGGCCCACAGAGCTGGAGACAGACCCCAACTGAGCCCAGCTCACCTGTGAGGCTGCCCCGCCCACGCTTCCTCTGAAAAGGACACCCTGCCAGTGCAGGTTTGGGAGGTGCTATGGGGGCAGGCGCTTCGTGAGGCTCGTCCTGGGGGGCCCTGAGCCGCAGCTCCTCCATCCACCTGGGGGACCCCTGCCCCTGCCCCTGCTGCAGCGCCGCCCAGTCAGGCCCGGGCGAGGCCCAGCGGCTTTTCCCACTCGGACCCTGGCCCAGACCTCCAGCTAGGAGCCCAGGGGTCTCATCAGATGGCGGTGGAGACACACGGGAAAGCCCTTTCTGTCTTGTCGTTTAACAGCTCTTAGTATCAGCGGTTCTCCACCTGTGGGCCGCGACCCCTTTGGCGGTCAATGACCCTTTCACAGGGGTCGCCTCAGACCATCCTGCCTAGCAGATATTTACATGACGATTCATCACAGTAGCAACATGACAGTGATGAAGTAGCAACGAACATAATTTTATGGTTGGGGGTCACCACAACATGAGGAACTGTATTTAAAGGGCCAGAAGGCTGAGAACCACTGCCTTAGTATTCTTCGTTTCAATGTCTCATGACCTGGGAGAAAGTGCCAGAACAGTTTGGTCCAGATAACATTGAAAAATAAATTTATATGTTTTTATTGATTTCAGGGAGGAAGGGAGAGGGAGGGAGAGAGAGAGAGAAACTTCAATGATGAGAGAGAATCATGGATCGGCTGCCTCCTGCACGCCCCACACTGGGGATGGAGCCTGCAACCTGGGCCTGTGCCCTGACCGGGAATCGAACCGTGACCTCCTGGTTCATAGGTCGACGCTCAACCACTGAGCCACACCAGCCAGGCACATTTTTCATTTAATTGAAATGATGGAAGAGAAAACCCCAAATTAATTTTCTTGTGCTTCAAACATTCCACTGGCGTTATTAAATGGTGTTGAAACTGACCTGCGGGCACTCCTATCCCAAATCCCTTCTGGATGGCTGACCGCTCTGACTCAGAGGTGCTGCCTGTCAGCAAAGGGACTGTGAAGGCAACGCCAGCGCTCAGGAGTAAGGCGGGCGGACAGGAGCCTCACAGCCCTTTCCCTGCCTCTGCCCCCCTCCCCCAACCCGGCTAAGCGCACAGGCACCTGCGGCTTAACTCCCCGAGGTCAGGGACTGTCTGTTCACTGCACCCCGCACCGGGCACAGTGCTCTGCACGCAGCAGGCTCAACACTTCAACATAAACGGTTTCATCTAACGTCCATTTAAGTTTAAATGGGGGCGGGGGGGGGGGATATGGGTAAGTGGCAAGTATGATACGAAAACACAAATAATCAAATCTTCTGTCTCTAAATCTCTTTTAAAATTTTCCAAATCAAACTCCTTAACACACACTTTCAATTGCACTTCACAATTAAACATTTGCTCATGTTATTACATATTCTGAAAAGATCATAATTTTAAGTAGCAAGATACTAATTTGCATATTTGGGGGAGACCTAATTTTAACCTCTGATCAAAAGAATGAACTAACAATCTAAGAGAATGATTTCACAGAGAAGCAGACTTCAGTACTCTGTAGAACTCTAGTACTGGAATGGCAATGTGCACGCGTGTTCACATCATGCTTTGTGCTTGTGTGTCCACCTGCAGTTATTAGAGATTTATCACCTCTCTTCACAACTTTCAGAAAGAATTCCCTCCCCCAAGCCCCAACTTTAATAGCACCCCAATGCACAGCTTGTATTTGAATCTCATCATCTTCCATTTCAACTGCACTACTGCTGTTACATACACACTCAAATTGAACCAGTATTCCAAATTATGAAGCCATTAGAAGTAACTATTAAATTATATTCACAAAATTGAAGACTAGAGTTTTAAAACAATGTTGTAAGAAGTTATTGTAGTAATAAAAGGTCGTGTTTCATTTTCACAAATGATGCATAGTCTCACTGGAAACAACCTTTCCACAGTTTATCAGGAATACAGTTTGCAAATCTGCACGTTAAAAAGGCTGAACAGGAAGTGACGCCAGAAATCTCACCCGACGGGGAAACGTCTCACGTGGCGTGGAAAGCACGTCCGTTTTGGAAGTTCCTCCTCTCTCCCTGCTCCCTCCTGTGAGGACAGGGGCACGTGGAGAAGCAGCAGCCCCGCTCGCCCTCCACCCACTTCCCGAGGGCCCTCCAGGCGCCGTCACAGACTCACTGCCGAGCCTCCGCACTCACCGCAGCTGTGAGTGCCGGGAGAGAACTGCCGTTGGTTTTCTACTCATTAAGGATCTAGGCTCCCACAGGGCATTTTTATATAAGATAACTAGAGGCCCGGTGCCTGAAATTTGTGGGGGGGAGGGGGGGTCCCTCAGCCTGGCCGACACCCTCTCCAACCTGGGACCCCTCGGGGGATGTCCAACTGCCGGTTTAGGCCCGATCCCACTGGCAGTCGGACATCCCTCTCACAATCCGGGACTGCTGGCTCCTAACCACTCCCCTGCCAGCCTGATCGCCGCCTAACCGCTCCCCTGCCAGCCTGATCGACACCTAACTGCTTCCCTGCCATCCTGATCGCCGCCTAACCACTGCCCTGCCAGCCTGATCAAACGCCTAAACCGCTCCCCTGCCAGCCTGATCGACGCCTAACCCCGCTCCCCTGCCAGCCTGATCGACGCCTAACCGCCCCTGCCAGCCTGATCGCGCCTAACCGCTCCCCTGCCTGCCTGATCGCCGCCTAACCGCTCCCCTGCCAGCCTGATCGACACCTAACTGCTTCCCTGCCATCCTGATCGCCGCCTAACCACTGACCACTGCCCTGCCAGCCTGATCGACGCCTAACCGCTCCCCTGCCAGCCTGATCGACGCCTAACCGCTCCCTGCCAGCCTAGATCGACGCCTAACCGCTCCCCTGCCAGCCTGATGACGCCTAACCGCTCCCCTGCCAGCCTGATCGACGCCTAACCGCTCCCCTGCCAGCCTGATCGACACCTAACCGCTCCCCTGCCATCCTGATCGCCGCCTAACCGCTCCCCTGCCAGCCTGATCGACGCCTAACCGCTCCCCTGCCAGCCTGATCGACGCCTAAACCGCTCCCCTGCCAGCCTGATCGACGCCTAACCGCTCCCCTGCCAGCCTGCCAGCCTGATCGACACCTAACTGCTTCCCTGCCATCCTGATCGCCGCCTAACCACTGCCCTGCCAGCCTGATCGACGCCTAACCGCTCCCCTGCCAGCCTGATCGACGCCTAACCGCTCCCCTGCCGCCGCCCGCCTCCTCCGCCAGGCCCCACCTCCGCTGTGCACGAGGCCATCTTGTGACCACCTGAGGGCGTGGCCACCTAGGCTATTGTTGGTACAGATTTTCCCATAACACTGACCTGGAAAAGGTCATCTGCTGACTCTGAGAACTTCAATGCCGTGTTCTTCTCCGGAGAAGAGCCTGAGGAAGCAGCGCTGTGGGTGACGGGCGGGCAGGTGAGGGCCAGCGGCCCAGGGTGGGCCCGGACTACTCAGGGCACCGAGAGCCCAAAAGAACAGAGAAGCAGCAACTGCTGGTGGTGGCCTGTCCCAGCCGCTTCCCCTTCCTCCCACCCAGGGCCCGGTTCTGGGAGGAGGCGCCTTTCCGGGTCCTTCCGCCTGTCGCCACCAGCCTCCAGCGTGTTCCTGACGTGTGTGTGCGTTCCCTTCGGGCTCCTCCCGGCTGCTGAGCGGAGAGGACGGCAGCTCCGACGGCTCATCAGGCCCGACCGCGCTCCTGGCCTCACCGCAGCTGTGCTCCCGGGGCCGGGCGACCGACGTCCCCCCGGAGGAGCGGCCCCCAAGCCGGTCTGCACTGAGGAGAGCGTCGCCCCGAGGAGCCGTCTCCAGGGAGGCCGACGCCCGTCACCCACCCCCTCGGACACCCTGCGCGGCCAGCTGGCGGGTGGGGTCCCGGGGAGAACGTGTCCTGCAGCTGGTTCCGTGGACACACCTGTGGCCCCGACCGGCTGAACTGCAGGCCTTGCCCGTCTCAGGTCAGGACGAGGGGAGACTCATCCAGCCCGGCGAGCTCACGTCCACGGGACCTGCCAGCCCCGCACTGGCCGCCGCAGAAGGGGCTGAGCCATGAGCCGGACACGTGTTCCTTCCCTGTACGCTGTCGCACGAAACCCACACAGAACGGCAGGATCAGAGGCCGGGCCGGGCCTCACGCGGCACCGCAGGGAGCCGCTGTCCGGTGCGTCTGCTGCTCCGAGCTCTGTGCGGGCGGCAGTTCGCGGACCCATAGCGGCCCCGCAGGACGGAGGGCGGTAACTCTGGCGGCGACGGCTCCGGCTCCGGCTCGGCTCCGTTCCGAGAGCCAAAGCCAGGAGCCCGCGCTGCCTGCGCACCAGCGCACGATGCGGGCGAGCGGCGGCCGGTGCCGCACCATCAGCGCTGCGAACAGCCTCGAGGCCGGACCGCGGCCAGCCGCCTGGTGGGCCGTGTGTGGCAGCCCCGCGGGCGCGGCGGGAGGGGCAGAGCCCGCGCTCAGACCGGCATCCTCCTTCAGACCGGCATCCTCCCTCAGACCGGCATCCTCCCTCAGACCGGCATCCTCCCTCAGACCGGCATCCTCCTTCAGACCGGCATCCTCCCTCAGACCGGCATCCTCCCTCAGACCGGCATCCCGGGGCCCAGCGCGACGCCAGCCGGAGAGCACGCAGGCTGATGCCCTGGCCCGCACCGCGCGGGACCTCCCTGCCCTCAGCACATCCAGGCGCTCACACCAGAGCCGGGCCCGGGACACCCGCCTGGGAGGGGCCCGTGTGGAAGCGTCCACTCGCTGCCCGCGGAGACCTGCTCTGCTGAGAGCCGCGGGCGGCCCCAGACACCACTGCCGTCCTCCTCAGCGCGGCGGCCCTCGCGCCCCTCCCCTCCCCCTCCACAGCCACAGCCCCTCCCCCCTCTCCACAGCCACAGCCCCTCCCCCCTCCACAGCCACAGCCCCTCCCCCCTCTCCACAGCCACAGCCCCTCCCCCCTCTCCACAGCCACAGCCCCTCCCCCTCCACAGCCACACGCCCCTCCCCCCTCTCCACAGCCACAGCCCCTCCCCCCTCCACAGCCACACGCCCCTCCCCCCTCTCCACAGCCACAGCCCCTCCCCCCTCTCCACAGCCACAGCCCCTCCCCCCTCCACAGCCACACGCCCCTCCCCCCTCTCCACAGCCACAGCCCCTCCCCCCTCCACAGCCACACGCCCCTCCCCCCTCTCCACAGCCACAGCCCCCCCTCCACAGCCACAGCCCCTCCCCCCTCTCCACAGCCACAGCCCCCCCCTCCACAGCCACAGCCCCTCCCCCCTCTCCACAGCCACAGCCCCTCCCCCCTCCACAGCCACACGCCCCTCCCCCCTCTCCACAGCCACAGCCCCTCCCCCCTCTCCACAGCCTCGCGCCCCTCCCCCCTCTCCACGGCCACGTCACCGCTTAGCTCCATGTCTTGGCATCCACCTGGCTAGTCATGCATGTGTCCTGCACTTGACATGTGTGTGCCCTGCACTTGACATGTGTTTCCTGCTCTTTACATGTATGTGTCCTGCACGTGTGAGATGCAGTGACGTGCTTCCTGGCTGAGGACCAGGATGTGTGGTCCATGGAGTCACTGCCACACCAACAGGAACAGCCTGAAGAATGAACACTCACTGTGGCCCTGCCGGTGTGGCTCAGTGGACAGAGCATCGGCCTGTGGACTGAAGGGTCCTGGGTTCGATTCCAGCAAAGGCATGTGCCGGGTTGTGGGCTCCACCCCCAGTGTGGGGCGTGCAGGAGGCAGCCAATCAATGATGCTCTCTCATCATGGATGCTTCTCTCTCTCCCCCTCTCCCTTCCGCTCTGAAACCAATAAAAATGTTTTACAAAAAGAAAACACTCGCTGTGGCAAACGGAGTTCGCCCCGAGGTCTAAGTCCTCGCTATGGGCCGTGTCCGCGGGACTCAGCGGCAGGCAGGGGTGACGCCCGTCACGTGATCACGTGTTGGGCGGAGCTGTGCATGGACGGCATTTTTTCTGACGGTTTTAAAGACACAGACACACCGGTCGAGCAGCGGCCGGACGGGCCCGTGAGGTCAGAAAGGGCGGGACCTGCTCGGAGGCCCCTGTGCCTCATCGGTCACGCCCAGCCGTGTCCCTGCCGCGTCCCGGGCTGGTGCCGGTGCCGCGGCTCCTGACCGAGGACGGCGCCTCCGGAGCCACCGGCAGAGCGCACAGTGGGCGGGCTCTGCCCGTGGCAGGCTCCCTGCGGGCGGTTTCCGTGGGCACAGCTCCAGCGGGCGTGGGTCCAGGCGAACCCCACGGCCCGGGAAGCGGCGCGGCCTCTGAGGACTGCGACGGGGAAGGCGGAGGGGGAGGGGGAGGGGGAGGCGGCGGAGGGGGAGGGGGAGGCCGCGGAGGGCGGTCACGCTGGCACGGCCCGGCACCGAGACCTGTGTCCGTCCGCCTGGAGCAGACCCGAGCGCGGACAGACGGTCGCCAGGGCGCTCCGAGGAGCGAGTGTGGAAAGCAAACGTGAATGGAGCTGGAATTCTCCGGGGAGGCGGAGCCGAGGGCCCGGAGGGGACGCCCTCCCTCCACGTGGGGCGCGGCTCTCGGCGGCTCTCGGACCGAGGCGAGCACAGCCCAGCATCACCTGTTGACACTCCGACAGGCACGTTCACAGCCGCTTCAGAGGCAGCCAACCTGGTCCTTTCAATAAAAAACAGCCACGTTCCACTGACCCGCATGGAAACCAGCCACCGATTCGTTCACTGGGGACGCGCTTCCTTGCTTCACATTTACTAAGAGAAACAGGTTAGTCAAAGGCCAGCACTTCCAGAGGCCAACGCAGACCTCGGGCCCCAAGACGGGCCCCGTGCGTGAAGACAGACAGTCCCACCTCTGCTCAGGGCTTCGCACTGTCTCCCTAACGCGCCTGCCATCCAGTGAGCTGCCCTCACTGTGAGCGCTTTGCAGAGATCATCTCATGTGATGATCATAACAAGCAATGCTGTGCCCATTTTACAGAGGAACAAGTTGAGTTCCAAAGAAGTTACAACTGTTTGAGGTCTGGAATGTGGTGGAGAGGGGACTCAAACATATACTAGAATAAAGGAAACGGGGGAACCCTATTACCCCAAACTTCAATGGAAATCTATGGGCATAAACCCATGAAGCGTTTTTCCTTTAAAAAGGTGGGGGCAGGGCCCACTTCTCTCCCGGGAAAAGGACTGAGACCAGGGCCGCCAGGAGCACGACACCGCCACCCGGACGGTCGTGTCTGCACGCTCCTCCCGAGACCGAGGCTCTGTGGACAGCGACTCCGGGCTCAGGCAGGAACCGGACAGAGGCGCGGACACGCCTGTTTGTCTCAGAAAACAAGGCAGCGACAGACGACTCGATTACCATATGCAAATTATTCCTAAAGAAATGACAAGAAGTGGGGTTGTCAGAAGAACCCCAAAGGCTACACGGAGGGCCTCCGTCCATCCGGCCGCAGGCGGGACAAGCTGACCACAGACACAGTCCTCACACGCCACACGGAGGGCGGCAGGAAACAGCTCCTGAACAGGGAGGGAACTTCTGTACAGACGAGCTCCAGCTGTGACGGGAACGACAGGAGGCCACGCGACCATCTGCAGCCCCTCGTGACATCAGCAGTGGCTGCTCAGTCTCCAGGATCAAGGCTGCTGGGCCGCCGTGTCCACGGACGGCCAGACGGACAGCGCCCGGGCCCAGAGCCATCTCGACGGACAGCGCCCGGGCCCAGAGCCATCTCGATGGACAGCGCCTGGACCCAGAGCCATCTCGACGGACAGCGCCCGGACCCAGAGCCATCTCGACGGACAGCGCCCGGACCCAGAGCCATCTCGACGGACAGCGCCTGGGCCCAGAGCCATCTCGATGTGAAATGAAGAAGAGCCAGTGGGGGCGGGGGCCCGCACGGCGGGAATGGGCCAGCGTGCGCCTCTGACGTGGTCTGTGCCACGCCATTCCACCCTAGGTCTGCTGGCGCCATCAGACTCACAGTGATCAGACGCTCAGGGTGAGTGCCTATGTGCGTGATGCCATGGGCTGCAACACGCCATCTCCAGATCGAGTTATTCCCGGGACGGCCGGCTCCATCCGCAGGTAAATGGGGAAGAGGAGAGGACACCGTCTCAGGCAGATCGACCACATGCCGCGTGTAGACCTTCTAGATCCGTGGTCGGCTAACTGCAGCTCACGAGCCACATGAGGCTCTTTGGCCCCTTGAGTGTGGCTCTTCCTAAGCCTTAGGAGTGCCCTAATTAAGTTAATAACAATGGACCTACCTATATAGTTTCAGTTTAAAAAATTTGGCTCTCAAAAGAAATTTCAACCGTTGTACTGTTGGTATTTGGCTCTGTTGACTAATGAGTTTGCCGACCACTGTTCTAGATGTTCCCATTAAATGACATTTTAGACCAGTGGTTCTCAACCTTGGCTGCACATTAGAATCACCTGGGAATCTTTTTAAAATCCTGATTTCTGGGCCCCATCCTCCGGAAATTCTGTTTCTTTGTTACTAATGTTGTGGCTCCACCCCATAACAAAGACACAGAAAAAAAACTCCTGCCGGCTGGTGTGGCTCAGCGGGTTGGCCCAGAACTAAGAGGTCCCCTGTTTGAGTGCAGGCTCGATGGCCAGCAGGGGGCGATCAGGAGGCGATGATTCTCTCAGCATTGCTGTCTCTCTCTCCCTCTCCCTTCCTCTCTGAAATCAATAAAAATAGACACCACCAGTCACCTGCTTCGAGGCAAGGCCTCCTCCTGAACAGGAGGAAACTGCTTGTATCTAGTTTGTTACCTAAAACTCGCTGATCTTGTCAAAACAAGTACAAAGTGAGACATTTTGTTAACAAGGGGCAAATCCACGTGAATCAGGAGTGATACGTGGATTTTTTTCCAGTAGAACAATAATTGAGACCAACTGTGCCGGAATCACGGCGCAGGAACAGGGATAAAGTGACACATTCCGCAAATATTAAACCAAAAACTATCTTGTATAAACTGGCCACTCGTAACCTCTGACCCGAGTGCTTTTAGAGGACAGCCCACATCCCCCAGAACGTGCGGACGGCTCCTCTATGTCCCCGTGCCCAGTGCTCCGCGGGCACACGCGGCTGAAACCGGAGACTCCGGTGTCCGTCACGTCTCGCTAACTGCGGACAGTCTCCTGGCGAAATCGTCCCGGGGATAAAAAGACACGCATGCTCTGAGGCAGTGTAAAGGGGACGTGCTCGGCCAACCCCGGCTCTCAATAAAAGTCTTTGTGAAGATGTAGCTAAATGGAATCAACGGGCAGGCGATACCTCATCCATTCTGAGTAAGACCAACCCGGGGATCGAATGACTGGAAACCAAAATAGCGCCGGCGGCGGTCATAAAAGATGCAGGACGCGCCGGGGCCAGAGCCGGAGCCGGGGCCGGAGCCCGCGCCAGGCTCGGCAGGTCCGCACAGCTCTGCGGCCAACGAAAGATTTACGTTCCCCTGAGCCGGTGCAAAGGCCCGCTGTGGCTCCGGCCGCACGGCGTCTCCTCTACGTGGGCACACACGGACCGCACTGTTTCTCTGAGGCCGCAGCCCCAGCTCGGCCAGCGCGGCCGGGGAGGAGGCCGGGAGACGCAGATGGAGTGACAGTCAAGGTCCCTACCTGTGCTTCTTGATGCCGTTGGAGAGCGCGTCGCCCCCGCCGCAGTCCTGGCCCTCCGACATCCTGTGTTTTCCCGGGATCAGACGCTGGCCTTCCTCTTCACGGGAGCGCGAGGTCACCGCCTCCAGCCGGCTCAGGGACCGCTCGGACTCGGAATCTGTGGCAGAGCAGGCTCATGTCAGCAGCTGGAACTGGGCTTCGGTGACAGCCCGAGCGCCTCCCCTGAGGATCCGCCGTGAAACCCAAGCAGCCCTTGTCCTTTGCCACCGCCCGGAACCACCTCCCGGGATCTCAGAGCCCGCGCCCCGCACGCCAGAGCGGCTTATACCGACTCGCAATCACACAGGTTTTATACACCAGGAGAGATTTCCACAGACCGAATTCAGCAGCTCCCTTCCAAATTTCTACTTTTATCTTCCCTCTCAAAGCATCTTAAGCATAACTTATAAAAAAGCATTCCATTTTTAAAATTCACGATAAAGAAAAAGCTAGAGTAGCTGAGCTGTGAGAAGCATAAATGACATTGATCCTACAGACAAAACAGCAGAGGTAATTCAAAATACTTTAAACAATATTTCTGCCCTGACTGGTTTGGCTCAGTGGATAGAGCGTCGGCCTGCGGACTGAAGGGTCCTGGGTTCGATTCTGGTCAAGGGCATGTACCTGGGTTGCAGGCACATCCCCAGTAGGGGGTGTGCAGGAGGCAGCTGATCGATGTTTCTCTCTCATCCAATGTTTCTAACTCTCTATTCCTCTCCCTTCCTCTCTGTAAAAGATCAATAAAATATATTTTAAAAAATATATGTGTATTTAAAAAAATACTTCTTCTGCTATGATATTACTTTTTAAAAAAATGCATTTTTATTGATTTCAGAGAGGAAGGAAGAGGGAGAGAGGGAAACATTAATGATGAGAATCATCCACCAGCTGCCTCCTGCACTCCCCCTACTGGGGATCGAGTCCACAACCCGGGCATGTGCCCTGACTGGGAATCCAGCTGTGACCTCCTGGTTCATAGGTTGACACTCAACCACTGAGCAACACCAGCCGGGCTACTTTTTTTTTTTTTTTTTTAAGAATAGTTTATTGCCGAAACCAGTTTGGCTCGGTGGATAGAGCGTCGGCCTGAGGACTGAGGGGTCCCAGGTTCGATTCTGGTCAAGGGCATGTACCTTGGTTGCGGGCACATCCCCAGTTGGGAGTGTGCAGGAGGCAGCTGATCGATGTTTCTCTCTCATTGATGTTTCTAACTCTCTATCTCTCTCCCTTCCTCTCTGTAAAAAATCAATAAAATATATTTTTTTAAAAAAAGAATAGTTTATTGATTTTTAGGGAGGAAGGGAGAGAGAGAAACATCGATCGGCTGCTTCCTGCACACCGCCCACCAGGACCAAGCAAAAACCCAGGCATGTGCCCCGACTGAGAATCGAACCAGCAACCTTTTGGGACGACGCTCAACCAGCCGAACCACAAGGCCCAGGGCCCATTACGTGGGATGTTACTTAAACCCTCCAGCGCTGAAGCCAGAGTGTCCAGGTAACACCGAATTCCCGGGCAGGGGTTTTGGGATGAAAATGCCACGTCCCCACTGGGCTGTGTTCCGCATGGAGCCATCTGGCTGCCTGGGAATCAGGACTAACTACCCGCACAGGACAGCGTCGTGCCCAGGCACGTGACGGGCAGCGAGGATGCTGACGGCGTCTGGTGTCTGAGCCGGACGCCCCGGACGTGTGTGCGCCCAGGTTTCCTGACTCCTCGTTTAACGTTCCGTATTTCAGCTCGAAGTCACGGTCCCTCATCCTCAGGACACTCTCCACGGCCCCTCGGTATTTATTAAAATGCAAACCCAAGGTCACGTCGACCTTCCCTTGAGCAAGTCACCCACACTCAGCACGCCCGGCTCCCAGACACATCAGGCAAACTTCCTTAAACGCGTTTCCGTTCATGTCCTTAACATGGCTCAGCCAAGATGTCCAGGAAATCATTATTTTTAGTGCTTCCCTCTCCCCCGCACGCACTCAGCCGGCAGAGGAGCCTTGTTTTTATCGCATTAGCCTGATTAGTCACGCTGCTGACAGCGCCGTCGTGGCCAGCAGCCCTGAGCCTGGACTCCGGACCCGGATGGTGGAGTTACTCACAGCAGACCCAGTGCTGGCCACGCTGTGCTGATGTTGCAGCCATAACACGGCCAGATGAGAGAGAGGGCTTTGTCTGTCCCGTGTCTTATACCAAACAGGTACGTAGGAGACATTCGAAGAAGTACTTTTCATGGTCAATGCTGTCAGTCACCATATTTTATTGGGGTTTTAAGACAAGCCGTAAAGCCCACAACAAGGGACAGCCTGCCATGCGATGAAGCAGCAGTTGCTAAGGTTACATCGCCCAAAACGGTCTGATGAAATAGAGAACGTGCTTTTAACATAACCCTAAACAAGAACAACCCGACACCACTTCTCAGCCCACATACAAGCACCGTGACCGCTGCGCTCGGCCTCGGAGAACGCCCGACTGGGTCAGGTAAGCGGATCGTGTACAGCCCCGAGGACGGGGGGCGGGCTGGTCTGGAGCCCAGGAGGTACGGGGGCGAGTGCTGGGGGGGTGGGGGGGCTCACCGCAGGCACTCAGCTCAGTGCAGGCGAGAGAGGGAAGGAGCCGCGTGAGCAGCACCTGAGGAGAGCCGACAGGGGTCTTGGGGGCGGGGGAGGTGGCTTTCACCTCCACGTTGTCACGTTTTGTTTCATGTGAGAAATGAAGAATTTAAAGGGTCCAACAGAAGGATCCCGTCAGAATCGGTCAGCATCATTAGAGGGGCATCACTGCTGTGTAACGGGGGTGTCGCTGATGGGGTGCAGGTCTCCCCGAAATGTGCCACTTCGGCAGGTGGATTGTCTTGAGCTGAAGGCGATGGAGAGAGACCCCTCGGACTCAGGAGAAACTCGCACCCCCCGCTTTAGCTACGCAGCACAACCTGGCTGGGGCCTTGCCCAGAATACGAGCTGGTACAGAGATTGCACTGTGTGGCCTATCTAGGGCGGCAAACACCGGGTGATGAGCACCTGGTGATGGGCACCTAATGATGGGCACCTGTGATGGACACCCAGCAATGGGCACCTGGTGATGGTGATGGACACCTGCTCTTCCTCTGCCCTCCCTCCTGCAGCCCCGGTACCTCACCTCGTCCCCTGGCTCAGGATGCCACAAGACAGGGACTTTGCATTTCAACAGAAACTTCTTAACAAAAAGCAGGTGCAGAGTGAATGCCACAGGAGGTAGGGCAGTCAGAGCCGCTATGGAGCAGACAGACGTTTCTCAAAACAAGACTTCAACTCAGTGACTACACACCAAGGAGGTGCCACTTCCCCCTTGGTGCCACTTCCCCGCAGCCTGGGGCCACACGCATACCCACAGGGACACGCCACCTTCCCCGCAGCCTGGGGCCACACGCATACCCACAGGGACACGCCACCTTCCCCGCAGCCTGGGGCCACACGCGTACCCCCAGGGACACGCCACCTTCCCCGCAGCCTGGGGCCACACGCGTACCCCCAGGGACACGCCACCTTCCCCGCAGCCTGGGGCCACACGCGTACCCACAGGGACACGCCACCTTCCCTCCAGCGTGGGGACACACGCGTACCCACAGGGACATGCCACCTTCCCCCCAGCGTGGGGACACACGCGTACCCACAGGGACACGCCACCTTCCCCCCAGCGTGGGGACACGCGCTTACCCACAGGGACCTGCTGTCTGACGCGGAACAGACCTCGCTCTCCTGGGGCGGCACACAGCTCCCTCTCAGTGGCTTCCTCAGTCCTTCTCTCCTCTCCTCCCTGGCCTGCCACCTCTCCTTGCCCAGCCTTCTGTCCTCTTTAATACCATCAGGCCGACCCCGCCCTACCCCCCAAAGGTCTCTGCCAACCGGCACCGATCACCTCCACGCTGCAAAGTCCAATGTCCTTCCCAAGCCGGCCCATGACTCACTCCCACCTCTGGCCCTCCTTTGCCTGGTGCAGGGCCGGCTGGAGTCACAGAGCAGCGGCCCCTGGTCCCTGCCCACGGCCAGCAGAGGTGGACGGGCAGTGAACACGCGAGGGCAACAATACTTCCAGGTGCACAGAGAAGCCTGGAGGGCAGCAGCCGCCAAGTGGGGCCGACGGTCTCACCGCGCGAAGGACAGGTGCCGGGAGGGGCTGTGGTGACGAATGAGCGACAATGACGAGGAGTGAGCGTGGGGTGGCGGCCGGAGGGAAGGAAGCTGAGTCGGCCGTGACGCTGGCCACGCAGGATGAGTGAAACCAGAGCGGGCTGGTGTGAGGGCATCCCAGCCCTTGCCTGAGGCCATGCACGCCCGCCAGAGGCCAGTCACACAGGCACTGAGCGTCCTGCAGCGTCGGAGCCAAGAGGCACGGCGACCAGCGGCACGGCCCGCAGGGCGGGAGGAGAACCTGGCGGGGTCCTGAGAACAGCCGCTCACGCTCCTGATGCTGTGGGCGGACAGCTGTCCCATAACCCACGGGAACAGGCTGAGGGGCCGCCTCACTCCCATGCCGTCCCAGCTCGGCCACACGGCCTCCCCGCACAGGAGCCGCTTCCCCGGGAGACCGCGCTGTCCGCAGATTCAGTCACACGCTCACCTGGAACCCAGGGGCCCCGCTGCCGTGGCGGCTGCCGAAGGCCAGGCCTGCCCACAGCGTCGTCTCCAAGTCGCCTGGTGCTGGGTCAGCCACGGGTCCGGCGCCTCTGAACGGCCTTTCCAGGCTTTTCCATCTTGTCCTCAACTGTCAGCATCACACGGGCCGACTGCACCCCCCATCCCGCAGGCCTGAGCACTGCAATGCCTTCGTGGGAGCCACACATCCCGGGAGCGTCTGCTGCCTCCTGTTGGGGGCACAGGGCACGCTGACAGGAGTACGAGGCCCCAACTCAGGCTTCAAAAGCAAACAAGGGGCCCCAGCTGGTGCCCAGTGGTTAGAACGTTGGACTGGGACTGAAGGGTCAAGGGTTCGACTCCCGGTCAAGGGCACAGACCTCGGCCGGGGGCTCAACCCCTGGCCTGGGTCTGGGCACATGTGGGAGGCAACCCATCGATGTTTCTCTCTCCTTCCTCCTCCTCCCTTCCTTCCGTTCTCAATAAGAATTAATAAAACAATATCCTCGGGTGAGGATTTTAAAAACACACAGCCAAGGGGGCGGGAGGGAGTGGCCACGTGGCGGGCGCCGTTCCCTGTGGGAGGACGCGCAGCTCTGCAGGCGGTAGTGGTGGCGACGGCTGCACGACCACGTGCCTGCACTTCACCCGCCGCACGGGGTGCGGGAAGATGGTTAAATGGTGAACGTGCGTATCCGAGTCCAATGGAAACACACACACCTGCTGGCTGCATGGCCTCTGACCATCGGGTCCTGTCACCTCTGACCCCAGAGCCAAGGGTGAGACCACACACTCACAGCGGCTGGTCTGCGTGCAGATGCATGTTTTAGACATGCTCGTATTGGTTTCAGAGAGGAAGGGAGAGGGAGAGAGAGAGAAACATCGATGATGAGAGAGAATCACTGATCAGCTGCCTCCTCACACCCGCCACTGGGGATGCAGCCTGCAACCCGGGCGTGTGCCCTGACCAGGAATAGGTCTCCTGACTCATAGGACGATGTGCAACCACTGAGCCACGCCGGCCGGGCCAGATCTTTATTCTGAACACATTTCACACAACAATCCTCCCCCTCATCCAAACAGATGAAGGCCAACAGTTGTGACTGGTTAACGTGACTAAACGAGATCATCAACATGTGAGTTCCGCGTGCACAGCTTTCCGTCTGCCAACCGCGCCTCCAAGACAAACCTGTGAGACCCTGTGGAACCAGGAGGCTCGCCGCCTCCACCCCGTCCTGGTTCTCCTCCCGTGAAAGGCAGGGAGGGCCTGGCGCGAAGGGTGTGAGCACGTCAGCGCGTCTGACAGGTTGTCCTGACAAACATGTGCTTCTGACTCGACCTTTGGGAACCAGCTGGAGAACAAACAGTTCGAGGAGCCTGTGGAAGGCCTGGGTCCTGTCCAGCGGCCGGCCCTGCCCCAAGGCCAACAGGAAGTGGCCGGCACACGCTCCCCATGATGCCTCCACGAGGACGCAGGGTTTCCTGGACACTGGGCGTGGTCACCAAGGTGCCCCCAGCTTCAAACCCCAGTGCCGGACAGTTAGGCAGGGCTGAGGCCTTTCTGCACAGACCCCACGGCAGCATGTTCCTGTGACGAGCACAGAGAGTGAGCACCACCGGCCCCACCTGGAGAAACTGCGGACGACACTCGGGGTGCAGAGGGGGGAGGGGGGGCCTGTAATCCACGGAGGAGATGCAGACGCCTGAGGCAGAGACTGGCTGCATTCCAGCCCCGCCCCCACCCCCGAGTGGCGTCCAAGGTCGAAATCAGCCGAATGATAGTGCTGCTTAGGCAGTTCCTGTCTCTTTTTTTATTACAATTTTTTATTGAGAGAAAATGCAGTTATAAAGTTCATCATTTTATCCTTTTTTTTAAAGTATATTTTTAATTAATTTCAGAGAGGAAGGGAGAAGGAAAGAGAAACATCAATAATGAGAGAGAATCATTGATCAGCTGCCTCCTGCACGCCCCCTGCTGGGGATCAAGCCCACAACCAGCATGTGCCCTGAGCGGGAATTGAACCCTGACCTCCTGGTTCATGGGTCATGCTCAACCACTGAGCCACACCGGCCGGGCATAAAATCATCTCAGAAAAGGATGATGGCCCAGAAGGTCAGCCCCAAGCCTGAAGGATAAATCACGCCCCTCCGTGTGTGCCTGGCAGACGTGCGCAGGAGCAATCTGCGGGGTCACACAGCAAACGCGGCATTAGATGCAGGATCCGTCACCCCCAGCCTCTGCAGAGTGCTGTGCCACCTTCACGTCTCCCAGGCGTTTGTTAGTCACGTTCTGTCATGCTTCACTGGCTGCACATCACACCCCCCAGGTCACCGGGTTGGGCTGGGCAGGAAAGGGAACGCTCACGCTAACACACCGGGCTCTGCCCCAGGGAACATGCAGTGCAGGTGGGAAGGGAAGAAACACACAGGAAGCTACACAAGGAAACGGCCAGAACGAGGCAGCGGCTACGGGGGAGCAAGTGCTGGAAATGCCAGGTGAGGGAGCTACCAAGCACCGGGCAGGTGCGCACAGAGCAGGCCCAGGCGAGAGGGCACAGCCGACTCAGACAGGACACAGCGAGAAGGCAGGGACATGGCGGGGGCGCGGCCAGTGCTGTCCCTCCCACTGCCACGGCCCCTTCTCCACCTGCTGCTGGAACTGTCGGCAAAGGTGCAATGTTCCTCTCGGTGCTCCCAGGTGCTGTCGCTGGTTCACCTTTGCCCACAGGCCACAGCTGTTCCTGTGCAGCCCCACCTGCCACACGGACAGTTCTGCCTGAAAAAGACTCGAGCTGGCGAGGACGCGGAGAAAAGGGGGCCCTGCTGGTGGGAATGCAGGCGGGGCAGCCACTGTGGACAACAGTGTGGAATTTCCTCAAAAAATAAAAACGGAGCTTCCGTTTGACCCAGTGATCCCACTTCTAGGAACATATCCTAAGAAACCAGAAACCCCAATCAGAAAGAACGTATGCACCCCTATGTTCATAGCAGCACAACTGACAAGAGCCAAGGTCTGGAAACAGCCCACGTGCCCATCAGCAGACGAGTGGATAAAAAGCTGTGGTCCATCCACACCATGGGATATTGTGCAGCAGTAAAAAAGAAGACTCTCTTACCCTCGGGGACAGCATGGAGGGACCTGGAGAGTGTGGTGCTGAGCGAAATAAGCCAGGCAGAGAAAGACAAGTGTCCCATGATCCCACTCACATGTGGAATCTAAGGAACAAGTAAGCTGATGAATAAGGCAGCACTGAGGCCTACGTGGGACAGACGGGCGCATCTCGGAGGGAAGGGGGAGAAATCAGCCAGCGACCGTGTATGCACATGTGCGTGCCCCGCGGACACAGGCCAGGGTGGGGAAGGCCTGGCGGGCGGGAACTGGGTGGAGGGGCCGTGGGGGAAAGGAGGGGACGTCTGTAATACGCTCAACAGTAAGGATACGTTTTTAAAAGACACGCGCACGGACTCTTGCGGCTGCTGAGAAACGCTAACCCGGCTTCAACTTCAGGACACACTTGGATGCGCTTTGCTCATCCGCGCTCTTGGGTCACATGCACTGCGCATGCCCGTTCCGACCGGACATCGCGAACAGGAGAACAGACACAGATACACACATGCACGCACATACAGACACACACACACACAGAGGACAAGTGTGAGGCTTCATTAATTCACCTCCCCTTACACAGTGAAACGCCACCACCCCGTGAGAGAAATCTGTTTGCGCTGGGGGACTTAGTCACTGAGCACACTGAAAACACAATCCTATATAATAAAAGGCTAATATGCAAATCAACCGAATGGCAAAACGACCAGTTGCTATGATGTGCACTGACCACCAGGGGGCAGACACTCAACACAGGAGCTTACCCCTGGTGGTCAGTGTGCTCCCACACGGGGAGCACTGCTCAGCCAGAAGCTGGGCCCTCCCACCTCCGTGCTAAGGATGTCTGACTGACGGCTTAGGCCCACTCCCCACAGAGAGCAGCAGTCGGACATCCCCCGAGGGCTCCCAGACTGTGAGAGGGTGCAGGCCGGGCTGAGGGACACCCCCCCCCCCCAGTGCACAAATTTTGTGCACAGGCCTCTAGTTTTTAAATAATCAAGAGGGCCCAGGGGTTGGAGAAATGATTCTACACTGTGAGCTCGCACGGAGGCATGCTCACTCAGGCGCGAGGTCCCCCGATCCCACTCAGGGTCCCCCTCAGGGTCCCCACATGCTGACTGAACTTGGCACGTGTTTCTGGGCGGCGTGAAGCACCTCTGCTCCCGCAACACCAGGGCCTCCCCCGACTCTGGCAGGTGACGTATTTCCTGTTATCGCGTTACTTCTCTGTATCTTTGCCTCTCGGGCAGTGGTTCCCACGTGGGCACACGCCCCACAGGGGGCAGTTTGACTTTTAAGGGGGCGATTCGAGAATGAGTATTAACAGTGAACTTTTTGCATGTCTTATGGCTCTAGGGGCCTCTCATACAGCATATAGATTGTGACATATTTACGCATTTCAGTTCTCTGTTATGTTTTGGAACTTCATTTGCTATTTTTCATATCACTTCATATTATTATTTTAACAATTTCCAGTGATGTCTTTCTCAGCACTTCCACTGTCCTTGCGTGCTTTTATTTTTCTTTCATGGATGCCATGTTCCTTGGAAACTTGTTTAGACCAAGTTCATGGCCTTTTAGGCTCCCTCCGCGTGAATAGTTCACTTTTTGAATAAGAAGTGTTATATGTCACGGGGGAGGGGGGGACATCAGGATGTTAGAGGTGCTTAGGGGGGCGTGGCCAGGCAAGGCTGGGAACCACTGCTCTGGCACCCAGAGTGTCCTCGGGGACACAGGGCGCCCATCTCTCTCCTTAAACAGTGTAGCTCTGGCACCAGGAGGCACTGATGGTCACTGACTAAGGGATCCAGGACTCATGTGGGTTCCAGGGCCCTCCATCCCCAGCCGAGCAACGCCACCTGTGCCAGGAGCCCAGCGGTGACGCCCTCGACCCCGACCCCACGCCAGACCCCTGCCGATGACGCACGTGACACAGGGAGCGACCCGTCTGCCTGTCGAACCCGGAGACTCCGACCCACCTGACAGCGCATCGTAGAACTCGTCCTCGCTGAGGACGCTGGGCGGGGAGCCGGCCACCAGCGACTGCTCTAGCTCATGGTGCTCCGTGGCCAGCGCCTCCAGGGCCTCTGACAGGATCTTGGTTTTCTCCTGCTCCTGCTCCAACTTGAAGTTCCTCGCCTGGAAGGAAACAGGAGAGACTCACTCGGGAGCACGGCTCCAGCTGACTGCACGTCAGAAGTGAAAAGCCGTGCCCTGCGCACGCGGACGAGTGTGCAAAGCTGCGCGGCTGATTCGGTCCTTCCCGGCTCCTCCCAGCAGCTCCGGCGAATGACGGGGGTCGGAGCCGCCAGACACACAGCTCCGAGGACCAGGGTCCTCGTGCACGAGCGTCAGCAGGTCGGGGGTCATGCAGCCCCTTCAGAAACAGCCCCCCCTCAGCATCAGTGCGACATTAAGCCGGTGGGGGGGGGCGGGGTTAAAACCATCAGTAAGTTTTTGAAGAAAATAAAGAACTAAAACCACCCAAGGGGATGACGGGAGCCACTCCGAACCCCCCAGTTCACTCCCACCATCGCTAGCAAGTCCCGTGAAGGGAGGGAGGGGCGGGCAACGAAAACTTAATTTTCACCTTAAAATCCCAGGTTCTGGTTTTGATTTCCTAGTTCACCTTGAACTCAGGACCCCAAGGAAAGGTAAAGTACAAGCAAGGCAGCGCCCGTCGCCAGTCCCACCCCTGCAGGTTGTCCCCTCCCCGATGCCAGGCCGGACCTTCCAGCCAACTGGGCCGTGAGAGGGAGCCGCGGCCCCGCAGAGGGCGGCCGGACAGCGCCGAGTCCGCTCCTGTCTCAATCCCTGCAAGCCCAGCCGGTCCGCACCCGCCGCCTCCAGCCTCCCCCGGGCATCGGGCGGGAGCAGCAGTGGGGTCTCCCGTCGGCCGGCCGCGAGGCATCGAGAAGATCCTGTGGCTGAACCCCGAGCCCGGCACTGAGAGGGCTCCGCTGCGTCTGAGTCCAACACGCCGTCTCCCACTCAGAACCTTCCAACTTGCTTTTTTTTTTTTTTAACAAATTTTTTTAAAATATATATTTTTATTGATTTCAGAGAAGAAGGGAGAGAGAGATAGAAACATCAATGATGAGCGAGAACCATGGATCGACGGCCTCCTGCACGCCCCACTCTGGGGATGGAGTTCACAACCCAGGCCTGTGCCCTGACTGGGAATCGAACCCAGGACCTCCTGGTTCAGCGATCAACACTAACCACTGAGCAACACCAGCTGGGCAAGGTTGAACCTTTGTTGTCCGGGGAACCCTCCAGTCCTCAGGCACCTTCACGTGTATCATTTTAGCAATGAGGTTATTATTAGGAAAAACACCAACAAATGATAAGAAAGAATGAGCAGAGAAGACATGCAGCACTTGGGAAAAAAGGAATACTTACATAATTACAGTTTTTAAGAAACTGCAAAAGCCTGGCCCTGGCTGGTGTGGCCCAGGGGGTGGGGCATCGTCCCGAATGCGGAAAGGGTTGCTGGTTCGATTCCCGTTCAGGGCACAGGCCCAGGTTGCAGCCTCGGCCCCCAGTGGGGGGCGTGCGGGAGGCAGCTCATCAATGTTCCGCTCTCATATCCATGTTTCTCTCTCTCTCTCTCCCTCTCCCTTCTTCTCTCTCTAAAATTGAATTTGTAAAAATCTTAAAAAAAATAAATTGCAAAAGACTTGCAAATGTTCTTATCGTCTAACTTTGATCTCTGAAGCATAAACGCCTTTACTATGGCTGGAGTCAACTTAAAAACAAACTGTTCCTCCTCCCTTTCCTGGGTTACGGAATGCAAACACCTATTTTAAAAACCACCCAATCGAGCACAGTGTCCACAACAGTCCTCTGTGAGGGAGGCCCTGCCAGCGCCGCCCCCGGGGGGCAGCCAGACCCGCCCCCGCTCGCCCTTCCGCGGCACCATGTCAGCTTCTCAGACATCAAAACGCAAACGTGCAGCTGACACTGCCTTTCGGTGCTGTCACCCCTCCCCTCCCTCCCGCGGAGCCACGTGCATCTCCCTGCCGAGGGCACCCAGCGGGTCGCAGGGAAGCGGCAGAGTAAGTGGTCGGGGCCCCAGATGATCCCGTCCCCTCCACAAAGCTCCTCCCAAACCCCACGCGCCCCCATCCACCTGCAACACGCACCCCTGCACCTGCCGCCTCCACACCCGCCGCGCTGTCCCGGGGAGGGAAGGGGAGCAGGGGGAGGAGGCCGGGACCTCGCACTGGCTAGTTCTTGCCTCGTGTCTAACCTGTCCATCTAGGAGTGAGGCTGGGGGTGGGGGGCACCGCCCTGTGGAGGCCGGCTCTGCACCGAGTGAGGGGCCACCGAGGGCGGAGCCGGGCAGTGACACCATTCGGTTTACCGCTCTCTCTCTCTGGCTGACACGTGGGGGAAGAAACCTGCGGGGAGGTCAGGAGTAGAAGAAATAAGGATCCTGCCCAGACCAGACAGTGTGGCTCAGTGGTGAGCGTCGACCTATGATCAGGAGGTCACGGTTCGATTCCCAGTCAGGGTACGTGCCCGGGTTGTGGGCTGGATCCGCAGTGTGGGGCGTGCAGGAGGCAGCCAATCAAGGATTCTCTCTCATCACCGATGTTTCTATCTCTTTCTCCCTCTCCTCTCCTCCCCTCCCCTCCCCTCCCCTCTCTGAAATCAATAAAAAAAATAATTGGGGAAAAAAGATCCCTTAGGAGTACCCTGCAGCCCCCAGGAGAGACGGACCAGAGCAACGAGGTGCGCGGTGGCAGGTCTGGGGGGTGTTGCAGGCCGGCCTGCGACCGCTGGCAGGCTGACTGTGGACATGAGAGAAGAGGCGCCGAGGTGACCCCGGGGTTTGGCCCGGGCAGCGGCAGACAGAGCCGTCACTCACGACCTAACGCGGTGATGACGCGGGAGGGCCGGCAGCCAGGGCACAGCCTAAACAGGACGTGCGAGATGCCATCGCTTCAGAGCCGCCAGGTGGCCCAAACCCAGGCCCAGTTTCCTTCTGACGGAGGAACGAGAAAGCGCCAGCAAAGGAAGCCGCGGGGAGAGCGCAGAGAGCAGGCGTGTGGGGCCCGGGACGTTCCAGGGGGAATAAAAGGAGGAAAGGGATTGACGGTCAGACGCTGAGGACAGACGCGGGTGCGGTGAGGGTCTGCGGGCGGCAGCTCCAGGTCGTGGGGAGCAGACGTTCGAGGCGAAGACCAGCGGCCGCGGGTCGGAAAGTACGCGAAGGAAACGGGAGGGAGGCCCATCCCTGGAGCCTCGCTGACCAGGAGGAGGAAACCCAGGCAGCTGCTGGAGCGGAGGGGCCACGCGTTTCCACACGAGGGGCGACTCCACAGCGAGGGGCGGCCGGTGTGGGGGAGGGGAGCTCCTGCGAGGGGGGCTGGGGTCAGCCCCGTGTGCAGCCAGCCCTCCTAAGGGCTCGGAGGGGCGTCCTTGGCTGCAGGGAGAGGGAAGGGGGTGTGGCACAGGGTCAGGCGGCGGCGGCCCTCTACTTCGAGGAAGGTTGTTTAAATCCGTCTGACAAAATGCGCCTCAGATGTTCTGGGTTCACATTGACTCCTCCGAGCACCACCATCCCGTCGGGAGCCGCCCCCTTTATTTCCAGCTCTTCCTCGGGTGCCTGTGTATTGGGCTCCGTCCTGGACTCGGGCGTAACCAGCTACCCTCCCCCCCGCCCCCCCCCCCGAATTCTTACCCGACCTCATTGCTCCGTCAGCCGCGGGGGGCATGTGAGAAACCGAGAAAGGAGACAGACAATGAGGTCATCGCCGACGGCCGCCTGCGATGTAACAAGAAGCCTCTCCTCTCCTCAGTTTCACAGGACAGGGCCGCCCGATGGAAACGAGGTCACGTCCAGGGCCCCACAGCCTCACTCACCAGCCCGGGTGCCCAGCACAGGGCGGCGGGGAGTGCGGGCTGTGACTGGCTCCTGGCCCGGCTAACAAAGCCCCTTTGCTGGCACTGCCACGTCCTCGCTCTGGTCCCGCCACAGGAAAGGCAACCCACTGGGAGCTCCCGGGTCCCCTCTGCCGGAGGCCCTGCCCCCCCGGGAGACTGGCGTGTGGGTGCGGACTCGCTGACGGCTCTGAGTAACAGGCCCCCAGGGGGCTCGTTAAACTGAATGTCGGCTGGTGACCTGGGGGCGACTCCAAGGTTAACTTCAGACACATGGGCCCAGGGAGAATTTGGGGGTAACTGGATACGCCCGAGTCCAGGACGGAGCCCAATACACAGGCACCGGAGAAAGAGCTGGAAATAAGGGGGGGCACCTTAAAGAAGGGGGTCGTCGTGCTGGGAAGAATCAATACAAACCCAGAGTATCTGATGCTCATTCTGTCAGATGGATTTAAAACAACCCCATGGAGATAAAATCAACTGGAGATGAGCACTAGATACAACAATGTAATAAGGAAGTTTAGGTTTTACATTTCTTAAAAAAACAAAAGGAGAAAAGAGAAATGTCTTTTGAAACAGAAGTACTGCTCACGTCCACATAAGCTACCAACAGTCGACTTCACACACATTCAGCCCGCGGCCTTGTTCAGCGGACGGTCCTGCCATTGAAAATACGCAGGAGCAAGAGATCATAAAACCTGCTGATCAGAACACTCACTGAGGAACGCCTACCGTAAATTAAATGTCCAAAACCACAGGCATGTTACACTCCAGAAACAGCCCTTCGCAGGTTTATAATCCCAAAAGCCCTATGCACCTCAATGTATAATTTCCAATGTATAAGATCCTAGATTACAATATAATGTATTAAAGTGTCAAAAGGTAAATTACAGACCAAAATGTTAAACTGCCGTGTACAGTAATAAGTCAATTTGGCTACATCAGAATGGTAAAATTCTAAGCCAACCTATTTAATACAGATTCTGAAATTCTTACACGTCTGCTTTTTATCGTGTCTCTTTAACTCCCCACTAAATAGTCATTCTGACTGTATTCCCACTGCAAGGATGGTGCCAGGGACCTGCGCAGAGGGAAGTACAAAGTAACATTTTCCAGTGAATAAACACCAAGGTGTGGAGAAGCAGGACAGGCAGAGGCGCCCAGAAGCGATGCAAAGGAACTCTGTGCAATGAGATCCTGCAGCCAGCTTTACAAGCACCTCAAAGCTGACCAGGAAGGTGATCATTTCACAGTGCAGGACCCTGAGTAAAAATGCCTCCAAAAACCTCATTATTCTTAACTTCAGTAAAAGAGTTTATTTAGCAAAGAAAGGCCTTTGCCTCACAGGGTCTGCACAGAAAGACGTGCTGTGTACACAGGGCTACTTCCACGTCTAGGACTAACCAAGTGCCCGCGTGGCATTTAGTGTAAAAGGCACTTACATGCTGGTAGGCCGTAGGCCCTCATCGCAGCCCCGTGAGGAATGTATATATTTGTACAAACTGAATATCATCAAGTTTTTACTTGCCAAAGGTTAGCAGGGAATAAGAACTCAGTATGAATCTTTAGGAGCTGATGTTTGCATTATCAGGTTTTTCTGCAAAACGTCGCATCGGACCTGAAAGGGCGGCGGCGAGGCACTGAAACAGCGAGGCTGTGCCGGTGGCCGCACCACCTGCACGTGCCCTTCTCCTCCGGCCCAGCAGGACCGCGGGCCCCAGCCCTGGTGCGGAGCCCAGGCCGAGGTTCGAGGTTCGGTGAGGCACCCCTGTCTTGCCTTGCCTGGTGTCTGAGCTCCTGCCTAAAAATAGCCTCGTCTTATATAATCCCGCACAGGCTCCTGCGGCGTGTGAACCCCGGGATGTCTGACCCGCTGCCTCCTGCACGCCCCCCGGGGGACGAGCTCTGTGCCCAAAGGAGGTGCACAGTACTTTCCAGAAGCAGAGACGTTGCATCACCAGCTAACAGGCCTCATTCCAGGTGTTCCCCAAGGGCTCTGTCGTTGATGTTTCTGTGGAGAAAAATAAAACCCCAGGAAAACTCTCCCGGCTCTAACGTCCAAGGAAACGGAGAGGTTATTTATACCCAATAAGACACCTCAGGGCCGTCCAGTGAATCTTCACGGACATGTAACCCTGTAGCTGGCGTCACTGCCTCGTCTGCTGTGTCCCCCTGAGCCCCTCTCCCAGCCTCCCCGCAGGCAGCCCTGCCCAGATTTCTGTCCCCAGGAGTGAGGTCTGTCTGTCTGTAAAGGGCAAGGCCGTGGACCCGGTGGGGTGGGCTCTTCTGTTCTGGCTTTTTTCAAGGATGACGTTCTGCAGAGGCATCCGTACCGCGGCCCAGAGCCACCCACCAGCGCACACGTTCTCAGCAATGCACCCCCCGGCGCTTCGTCCTATGCGAGCAAACCTACACGGTCAGCCTACACACACGCGGGCTCTGTGGTACCGCCTAACACACACGCGGGCTCTGTGGTACCGCCTACCACCACGTGGGCTCTGTGGTACCGCCTACCACACACGTGGGCTCTGTGGTACCGCCTACCACCACGTGGGCTCTGTGGTACCGCCTACCACACACGTGGGCTCTGTGGTACCACCTACCACCACGTGGGCTCTGTGGTACCACCTACCACCACGTGGGCTCTGTGGTACCGCCTACCACACACGCGGGCTCTGTGGTACCGCCTACCACCACGCGGGCTCTGTGGTACCGCCTACCACCACGCGGGCTCTGTGGTACCGCCTACCACACACGCGGGCTCTGTGGTACCGCCTACCACCACGCGGGCTCTGTGGTACCGCCTACCACACACCTGGGCTCTGTGGTACCGCCTACCACACACGCGGGCTCTGTGGTACCGCCTCCCACACACGCGGGCTCTGTGGTACCGCCTACCACCACGCGGGCTCTGTGGTACCGCCTACCACACACGCGGGCTCTGTGGTACCGCCTACACACACGCGGGCTCTGTGGTACCGCCTACCACCACGCGGGCTCTGTGGTACCGCCTACCACACACGCGGGCTCTGTGGTACCGCCTACCACACACGCGGGCTCTGTGGTACCGCCTACACACACGCGGGCTCTGTGGTACCGCCTACCACACACGCGGGCTCTGTGGTACCGCCTACCACACACGCGGGCTCTGTGGTACCGCCTACACACACGCGGGCTCTGTGGTACCGCCTACCACACACGCGGGCTCTGTGGTACCGCCTACCACACCGCGGGCTCTGTGGTACCGCCTACCACCACGCGGGCTCTGTGGTACCGCCTACCACACACGCGGGCTCTGTGGTACCGCCTACCACACACGCGGGCTCTGTGGTACCGCCTACCACCACGCGGGCTCTGTGGTACCGCCTACACACACGCGGGCTCTGTGGTACCGCCTACACACACGCGGGCTCTGTGGTACCGCCTACACACACGCGGGCTCTGTGGTACCGCCTACCACACACGCGGGCTCTGTGGTACCGCCTACCACACACGCGGGCTCTGTGGTACCGCCTACCACACACGCGGGCTCTGTGGTACCGCCTACACACACGCGGGCTCTGTGGTACCGCCTACACACACGCGGGCTCTGTGGTACCGCCTACCACACACGCGGGCTCTGTGGTACCGCCTACCACACACGCGGGCTCTGTGGTACCGCCTACCACACACCTGGGCTCTGTGGTACCGCCTACCACACACCTGGGCTCTGTGGTACCGCCTACCACACACCTGGGCTCTGTGGTACCGCCTACCACACACCTGGGCTCTGTGGTACCACCTACAAGGTGAGGTTCAAGCAAACACGGGAGGAGATGGTGCCATCAGGAGAAGGGCAAACACGAGAGGATGTGGCTGCTGGGGGCGTGGGTGTGACATGGACTGTTCACAGCGAGCGTGTTGTGTGCGCAGGAGCCATGCCCCCTGAAGTCCTGATCAGAGTGAACGCACAAGCCCGTCACAGAGCCGTTTGCTGTAAGTGCCACGCAGCACGCACTGCAGGTGCCATACTCCCATACGACGGCAGGCCAGTGAGTCTGTTGCACCAGCATCACCTCATCACGTGAGTGGAGCCCTGGGCGAGACGTGTGCCGACGTGAGGGGGGCTGCAGCACCCCAGGCCACAGGCTGGCTCAGCACCACGGGCACCCCACGGACCACCTCGTGCACCAGGCCCAGCGCCACCGGGCGTCCTTCCGGGCGCAGACTCCTAGCGCACATCTCTCCTCACTGCGCTGCGATCGTCCCGCACAACAGACCTGACTCCCAGCCCCCGTCCTGACGCTCCACCCGGGCTCCCGAACACCCTCCTGCACACGCTGAGCACGGAGCCAGGAAGACAGTCTGCTTGCACGGGCTCTGGGGTTTATTCTGTTTTGACCAGAGTTTTCACCTTCTCAAGGGGGCTGGGGAGGAGGACAAGCTGGGATCACGAACTCGTCTGAGGACAACATCTGATACCAGAAAGCCGTGCGCCCCAGGCCTCGCAGTCCCGGCTCAGGAGGGCCCTCCACGGGGCCGCAGGAGACCAGCCCGGGAGGCTCTGTTGGCACTTACAGCCCGAAGACGAGCATTCTTATTGTAACAGCCTGTGTTTATTTTCACAAAATGCAAACCTCGTCCTGGCCAGCTTGTCTCAGTGGATAGAGCGTCGGCCTGCGGACTGAAGGGCCCAGGTTCGATTCCAGTCAAGGGCACATGCCGGGGGTGTGGGCTCAATCCCCAGTGTGGGGCATGCAGGAGGCAGCCGATCAATGATTCTCTCTCATCACTGATGTTTCTCTCTCTCTCTCCCTCTCCCTTCCTCTCTGAAATAATAATAAAAAAATACAAATCTCATGAGCAAATAAAATTAAACAAGTGATTTGAAAATTTCCGAAGTCCTAAAGCAATGGACATGGGTTCTTATTTTTCCTGCTTTGGGGGCACTTAAAATGTATTTTCTGATTTTTTAAAAGGAATGAAAACGCCCAGTGCCTGTGAGCTGATGCCCACACGCCTTCCGGCCCAGCAGGGAACACCTTCCAGCAGAGGGAGTCGGTCCCTCCCCCGCGCTCCTCTGGGTGACACGTCTGTGATGGGAACAGCAGCAGGAGGAGCGGGTCAGTACGTAGGTGTGTTTGCCGCAGGCCAGGTGCTCTGATAAGCGATAAGTGCTTGGAATACCATCCCACTCCTCCCCCAGTCCTGCAGGCATGGTATTATGATGGGGAAACTCACGCATTCCTACCACTCCAGCTCCCCAGGCTCACGTAACTAGCAAGTGACAGCGCCGCACCCCACCCGGGCTGCCCCAGTCTCCCAGCTCTTGGCCTACACGCTCACGGTGTCTGTGTTCACAGGCATAAGAGGGTCGTCCAGCCGCAGGAAGCTGGAGGGGGTTCTGCAAATGGAAGAAAATTAGGTGGCCTTCAATATTCCTTTTATAATTTTGTGATTATATTCTCCCGAGGTCCCATCTTATTTTTAGCATTGTCCTTCAACTTCATTGTTTCTAGGAATTCTGTGCTCTTAGGTATGGCTAAGTATCAACTAATAACTTCACTACAGACACATCCATTCCGTCATTTTAATGCTCAGTGGCCCGCTCTCTGGTTGTGAGTGACCTGGTTCATTATTCGTCCCACGTACAGGTCCACGCAGGTTTGCCCTTTCTCAAGCTATTCATGTCCTTGACGCATATTCTGTGTCGGTGGTGATTCAGCCACGTCTCCATTTCCCCGTGCAGTCAAGAAAAGTTATTTCCAACTACATAATGACCTTTCAAAAACAACGGCAAATCAACATTTGGAACTGAAAGTACAGAAAGATGGCACGTATGAAAGTAGAATACAGACCCAGGCCCACACGGAGGGGGCCCACGCGACCTCACGGCACACGCCTGCCCCGTGCAGCTCTTCTCACCCACTGCAGGCAGGGGGAGGGGGGCGGGGAGCGGGGTACGGGGAACCCCTGAGCAGCTGGAAGAGCGGCAGGAAGCCACTGCTCTGCAGGCAGTGAGGGTCCCTGTAAAAGGGGGGCCGGCAGTCCCGGGGTAGCATTTGGATAGAAAAAGTGAAGCTCTGCTTACGAACACGTTTCCCACACCACACACCCATCAGGATGGCTACTGCACAAGTAACACACACACACACACACACACACACACACACACACAAAGTCACAAGTGCTGGGAGGATGAGAGAATCGAGCACGGTGCCTGCTGGCGGGGATGTAAACGGACGCAGCCACTGGGGAAACAGTGTGCGAGGCCTCAGACACTACCCACAGAATCCCACGTGGTTCAGCAATGCCACGGAGTGTGCAGCTCAGAGAACTGAAAGCAGAGACGCAGGAATGCGCACACGCGTGTTCCTAGCAGCGACAGTCACAGCAGCCGAAGGTGAAATCAGCCGGCTGCCCCGCCGACAGATGGTGCGTGAACAGCACGTGGTGCAGACGTGCCACGGACTGTGTTCTTCAGCCTCCAAAGGAAAGGGGTTCTGACACATACAACACCGATGACGCCTGAAGGCATCATGCTGACTGAGATAAAAGAGCCACACAAAATACACGGTGTGACGCCACTCACAGGACTCCCCAAACAGAATCACCCTCCCTGAAACCACGCAGGCACAGGGCACTCCGCAGCGACCTGGACCGGCAAGGTGGCTATGAACGCAGAGCCGCGTGCAGGTTCCAGGCAGGACCACAATGCGGCAGAGCCACCCAGATGCTGCGGACGAGCCCCCTGGCGTGAGATCTCTTTAGGCCAACAGAGCGAGAAACAGAATCACACCCTTTCAATTGCCCACAAGGAAGAAACATCTCTCAGTTCTTTAAGGAAAACAAACACCCCCTCGCCCTTCGCTCTCACTCCTCACAGTGGTACATGGGGAAATGCAAGTACTTGGGAGCAAAACAGCCAGTAATGTCATCAAACGCAGCATTTTCCATGGCCCTCCATAAAACTTGAGGGTATAATTCAAATTCACACCTGAGTGAGGGCCGCTTTCCAGGAAACTAAGGAAATATGGCTCAGACTGTAGCATTCTGGGAGTCTAGTTTCATTTTAGGATTAAACTGCAAAGAGCTAGAGAAATGGTTAAATCCCACATCACCCAGAAATGTGGCCTCTACAAGCAGCTGCCACCAGCACAGACGGTCGCCAAGAGCCTGGCCCAGGGGCGGGGGCACCGTCTGAGGCAGGATTCCCGGCCGCTGCGTGTTTCCCCAGGTGGCACCCTGTGTCAGACCAAGACGCTCTCACCTGGGCCCAGCTCTGAGTACGATGGTCTGGCTGTCCCGATGGTCTGGCTGTCCCGGTCCCTGTCCCCAGTCCAGGCCACACGGGATGCAGGGCTGCTCTCCAGCGCTGAACGTGGCAGACGCTGGGTGAGCCCAACGTCACCTCCCAGCTGCATCGCTCGGCAGCCTGACCCTCCCAGGCCTCCCGCCCCCTCGGAAACGAAGGAGATTTCACACATGTCGGTGCCGGCGCCCAGGTGCGGTGGTGCCTGTCCTGCCTGTGGATGGATCCCTTTCTTGCCTCCTCCCCCTTGTCCTTGCCTCCCCGGGGTCCGCCCCGTCCGATCCTTGGAGGGTTTTCCATGGTCCGACCCACGCATTCCACTGGCTCTTTCCCTCTCAGAACCGTGGCTCCAGCACCAGAGAGGAGACGGATGAGCTTGTCCGATTCTCCTCAGATGCTCAGAGGGGCACCCTGTTCACCCCAGGATCTTCGCTGCTCCTCGTATGGCCCAGCTGATGACGCCGTCAGGGAGAATGTGGGGAGCACTGGGCAGGGGCGTCGGAAGGGTGCCGACCTGCGTCATCAGGAGCCCTGAGGGGGGGGCTCCAGGTCAGGGCCCTTTTCTTGCTTGGTGACACCGGGCCAGGTGGCCCCAGGCCTCGCGTTCCTGTGGGACACAGCCCCCCCTCCACGACCTGCCCTGGGGCTCACAGGAGATCAGGATAAATGTTCGTTTCTATAAGCGCGTTTCCTGGGCTTTATTTTCAGAAAAATAACTTGAAAGGATTTTGTGCTCAGTTCAGGCAGCGAGAAGTGGAGGAAATGTGGTCTGTGCCGGGAAGCCCCGACGGGAGAGCTGTGGGGTGTGGGTCAGAAGCCCCCCTGACGGGGGAGCCGTGGGGTGTGGGTCAGAAGCCCCCCCCGCCGGGGGAGCCGTGGGGTGTGGGTCAGAAGCCCCCCCCGCCGGGGGAGCCGTGGGGTGTGGGTCAGAAGCCCCCCCCCGCCGGGGGAGCCGTGGGGTGTGGGTCAGAAGCCCCTGACGGGAGAGCCGAGGGGTGTGGGTCAGAAGCCCCGACGGGAGAGCCGAGGGGTGTGGGTCAGAAGCCCCCGACGGGGGAGCCGGGGGGTGTGGGTCAGAAGCCCCCGACGGGAGAGCCGGGGGGTGTGGGTCAGAAGTCCCCGACGGGAGAGCCGTGGGGTGTGGGTCAGAAGCCCCCCCCGCCGGGGGAGCCGTGGGGTGTGGGTCAGAAGCCCCCCCGACGGGGGAGCCGTGGGGTGTGGGTCAGAAGCCCCGACGGGAGAGCCGAGGGGTGTGGGTCAGAAGCCCCGACGGGAGAGCCGAGGGGTGTGGGTCAGAAGCCCCCCCGACGGGAGAGCCGGGGGGTGTGGGTCAGAAGCCCCCGACGGGGGAGCCGAGGGGTGTGGGTCAGAAGCCCCCCCCGACGGGAGAGCCGAGGGGTGTGGGTCAGAAGTCCCCCCGACGGGAGAGCCGGGGGGTGTGGGTCAGAAGCCCCCCCCGACGGGAGAGCCGAGGGGTATGGGTCAGAAGTCCCCCCGACGGGAGAGCCGAGGGGTGTGGGTCAGAAGCCCCCGACGGGAGAGCCGGGGGGTGTGGGTCAGAAGACCCCCCGACGGGAGAGCCGGGGGGTGTGGGTCAGAAGCCCCCGACAGGAGAGCCGGGGGGTGTGGGTCAGAAGCCCCCGACGGGAGAGCCGAGGGGTGTGGGTCAGAAGCCCCCGACGGGAGAGCCGGGGGGTGTGGGTCAGAAGTCCCCCCGACGGGAGAGCCGGGGGGTGTGGGTCAGAAGCCCCCGACGGGGGAGCCGGGGGGTGTGGGTCAGAAGCCCCCCCCGACGGGAGAGCCGAGGGGTGTGGGTCAGAAGACCCCCCGACGGGAGAGCCGAGGGGTGTGGGTCAGAAGTCCCCCCGACGGGAGAGCCGAGGGGTGTGGGTCAGAAGCCCCCCCGACGGGAGAGCCGAGGGGTGTGGGTCAGAAGTCCCCCCGACGGGAGAGCCGGGGGGTGTGGGTCAGAAGCCCCCGACGGGAGAGCCGGGGGGTGTGGGTCAGAAGTCCCCCCGACGGGAGAGCCGAGGGGTGTGGGTCAGAAGCGCCCCCCGACGGGAGAGCCGAGGGGTGTGGGTCAGAAGCCCCCCGACGGGGGAGCCGTGCGGGGGGTGGGAGTGGCAGGCTCCGCTCTGCTCAGGGGCTGAGCCAGGCCCGGGAGGCGCCCTCCTCCCCAGAAGGGAGCAGCTCACAGCCACCCTGACCCCCTCCCTACCCCCATGACCGGGTCCTTTGCCTGTGATCTGTTGCTGTCGGGTCTCTGCCTTCCTGCGCTTCCTGGAGGCACTAGCCTTCCCTTTAGTGGTTTCGGGAGAGACTTTTTGTTGTTGTTCTGGCTCTAAACAGTTGGATAAAAATTAAGCTTGTGAATATGTTTAGTCACAGTTCTTCCTGTGACAGAAGCAATGTAACTCTGAGCATTGTCTTCCTCATTTGTGTCCTTCCTCGTGCATGGATCCGCACTCACAATCCCTGGATCACAGGCTCGGCCATCGATGGGGGCACCTGGTCTGGCCGTCTTCATCTCGCGGCAGCCCCACCCTCAGGGCTCCTGACGGCGCAGGTTGGCACCCTACCACCCCATCTGCTGCCACCAGCCAAGGACCAAGGGACGGAAAGAGGCTGTGAGGGTGACGGGAAAGGAGGAGGAGGAGGGAGCAGCAGGTGGAAATGGAAAAGACGATAAAAATACCAAGCAAAGGCTGGCCCGTGTAGCTCAGTGGCTGAGCATCACCTAGGAGCCAGGAGGTCAGGGTTCGATTCCCGGTCAGAGCACAGGCCCAGGCTGTGGGCTCCATCCCCAGTGTGGGGCGTGCAGGAGGCAGCCAATCCATGATTCTCTCTCATCATTGATGCTTCTCTCTCCCTCTCCATCTCCCTTCCTCTCTGAAATCAATAAAAATATACGTTTTTTTAAATGCCAAGCAATGGAAACAAGGAGGAGCTGGGTAAGAGAAAAATGTGTGAGCAGCCACACCTTCCTGGCCTCAGGGGTGCTGAACCCCAGGAGGGCGGGCCTGTCCGCCACACAGAGACCTCATCCAGAGAGCGTCTAGGACGGCCGCTGCGAGCACCTGGAAGGAAGTCATGGGCAGCGCTGGCTGGGGCGGTTCACTAAGTCACAAAACTGGGACTAAAAAATACACGATCTGAAATCTGGAAAAGAACACATTTTGAGCACATTATCCGCTATCCAGAGACAAAGGCTAAGACATGTGAAGATCCTAGGGAAACATGAACTAAAAAGCGAGAGAGTCAGTAACAACGAACTTAAAAGAAAAAGACGGCATAAAGCTAAACACGGTTCTTCAAAAAAAACAGCCAAGCAAAGCTGAACGAGACTCGTTTTTAAGAGAGAGATTTCTTTGGAAACATCCACATAAGTATTCGGGAAAGAGGATACAGATTAGGATAAAGCACGCACGACTACAGGTCCAGCCTCAGTTGCGAAGATCGTTCTTAAAATATTACCAACATCTCTACATTTCAAAACCTGAGTGAAAAAATAAATTCCTGGAAATACGGACCATGTGAAAATGGACACAAAAGGACCAGGAGGGGCGCTCACGGCCTGTCCCGGGGCCATGACACCCCCACACTGAGCTCTGAGGAAACCCCTCCCTCAAGAACAGACGCTGAAACCCCAAGAAACCAAACCGGGGAGAAGGTCACAGAAACGCGGCCGCCCGAGCCAGTCTGCTCAGGGCACAGGGTGGCTGAGCACCACAAAGTGTCACTGGCCACCTGAGCAATTTTTTAAGAAGCTTAATAGAAGCAGAAGGAACATCTGATAAAACTCAGCACCCCTTTCAGGATTAAAAAAAAAAATTCAACAATGTAAGGACAAACGGGAACTTTGTTCATCTGATGAATGGTATTTACTGAGCATCATTCCTGACAGCGAATCCTAGAGCTAGAAGCAGCCTCCCGGAACCCAGGGAGCAGCCCGGACCCCTCCGCTTCGGGCAGCTCTGTCCTGAGCCCCGTCCACCCGGCTTCGGGCAGCTCTGTCCTGAGCCCCGTCCACTTGGCCTCGGGCAGCTCTGTCCTGAGCCCCGTCCACCCGGCTTCGGGCAGCTCTGTCCTGAGCCCCGTCCACCCGGCTTCGGGCAGCTCTGTCCTGAGCCCCGTCCACCCGGCTTCGGGCAGCTCTGTCCTGAGCCCCGTCCACCCGGCTTCGGGCAGCTCTGTCCTGAGCCCCGTCCACTTGGCCTCGGGCAGCTCTGTCCTGAGCCCCGTCCACCCGGCTTCGGGCAGCTCTGTCCTGAGCCCCGTCCACGCGGCTTCGGGCAGCTCTGTCCTGAGCCCCGTCCACCCGGCTTCGGGCAGCTCTGTCCTGAGCCCCGTCCACCCGGCTTCGGGCAGCTCTGTCCTGAGCCCCGTCCGCCGCTGCTGCCATCAGCAACCAGAGAAGCGGGGACGCGGTGCAGGGACTGAGAGACAGGACCAACGCTGTCTTCCCTCAGAGGCCGGAGGCAGCTTCCCTCTTTCTGCTCTCACTTCCCACTCTCTTCCTCGCCAGCTGCAATCTGGCTTCTCCGCATCCTGTGTCCAAACAGCATTGACCGCTGGCTGCCCACCCATAACCCCAGGTCAGCTCCCATCGCAACCCCTGACCATCTCCGGCCTCTCCTCCTGCTCCCACTGCTCCGTCCCAGGCCCCCGCCTCCCCTGCTGCCACTTGACTTCTAATGTCAGACCCGTCCATTCCTCCCAGCCCTTTCCAGCCGCTCTGCTCCTTCCTGGGGGGGGGGGGGGGGGGGATTACTGACTCCTTCGCCCCCACCCCACGCATGTCCAGGGGACTCCCTAAACCAGTGGTGCCCACACTGCATTGGGACAAGGACACCCTGACTTGGGTGCCATCATGTCCAAAGGGGAACCCACCCTCCTACCCCCTTTACTACCCCTTCCTTTACCTTCTACCCAGTGACTCGGGCCCACACCTGGCATCTGCGATGCCGCACCCCCCCTCCCTCCCGCCCCCCAGCCCCTCCAGCATCAGCTTGTTTACATCCTGTTTACATCCTTGCCTCGCGAGGGCCTCCCTGGCACTGGCTCCCCTTCCTTTCCACTGTCGCCTGGAATTCCGCACCTGCTCCCAAGGCCTGTCCTCCCTCCTTCCCGGGGGAGCAAATCCGATTAAATCTCCGCTGACCACATCTCTCCCAGAGTCTAGCTGCCCCAGTTAAGATCCCGACTCTTCAGGCTGCTTCAGTCTTTCAGAAGCCCCTGCTGCTGTTCCTCTAGCCCGGACACCCCTGCCCCACCCCCGGCTCCGTCCTAAGGCTGTACGGACAAGGCAGGCATCGGCAGACACTGAATGGAGGAAAGCCCTCCAACATTCCACGGCGCGTCCCACAGGAAGCGCTGCATGAAGGACAGGTGCCGAGCTATGGGGGCCACCACAGAATGCACGGGAGGCACCGGCTCAACCTGTGCAGCTAGAAGAGAGGAAGCTGTCTGCCTCTAACTCACTCTCAAGCCTCAGCTACTGGCTCCCCGAGAGGAACCTGGTGGGAAGGAAACAACCCACCCCCACGGCAGCACCGGTGCCAGCGATGCAAACTCATCAGGACGGATCCTGGGTCACATCAAGCATGAGAAGCCACACACGTGCGCACGCACGCACACATGCACAGACCTGCGCACACCACACGCACACGCGCATGCACACATGCAGACATGCACACACGCACACATGCACACACCGCACGCACGCACAAAGTGCACACAAGCATGCACACAAGTGCACCCGCACGCACAACTATATGCACACACATGCATGCACACATACACGCACACAAGTGCACAGACATGCACACACCACACGCACACGCACACAAGTGCACACACAAGTGCACACACAAGTGCATGCACGCATGCACACAAGTGTGCGCACACGCACACAAGTATATGCATGCACACACATGCATGCACACATACACGCACACATGCACCCATGCACGACACACATGTGCACAAACGTACGCACGCGCGTGCACGCACATGCACACACACGTACATGCTGCTAATTAAAACCTTACATATTTTTTGTTCAAAATGCCACAAAAGTTACCAAAATAAAAACCAGCTTCATTTTACATCTTTATTTAGCTTATGTCCTAGCTGTTTCCAAAATTAATTGGTATATTTCTGGATGACACATACAAGTTAAAAATGTGGGAATGTGTGTTGAATAATGCAGACCAAATAAAAAGACTACATTTCTACTTTTTAAAGGAATCAAGGCTTTCTTACAATCCTCATGGAGCTGATACACGCAATGACACGCCCGAGTGCCAGAGGCACAGGTAAGTTACCGGAGCGTGTGCGTGGCACACGGCACACGGCACACGCAGAGCTGAGCATGTTGCACAATCATGTCCCCGATGTTCTGTGAGCAGCGTGTGGCGTGTAAACGACCCTGAACTGCTCACAGTCCCCGGGGACAGCCACAGGCCTTGGCTTTTAACGTGGAACCTGAGGCCTGTGCGCCCCCATTCTGCGAGGGCGAGAGGCTGGGGGTCCCTGTCCACACCCAAGACAGCCCCCAAATTAGCCCTAAAGGGCCCCGGGCCTGGATCAGCCTGACAGCGCCTCCGGGGCCCCGTGTCCGGCCAGGGCAAGGCTGGACAAGGCCCCGTCCCGGGTGCCCGTCCCACCAAACCTCCGCGCACTCGCCACCAGCTCCAGCGGAGCTCAGACACGAGGGGCCGGTGAGGACCCTGGTGTGAGCTCAACCGCGGAGAAATCTGCATCTAGATTCCTGGGTCGCCTCACGTGACACCGCCAACGCGCATTTCAGGCATTTTTCCCGTTTGGGGAAGGTCCCAGAAGGCGATGCTGGTCCCCGGAAAAGCAGGTCCTGTCCCCTCCAACCTCACTCTCATCGGAAACTCCAATCGCGTTAGGCGCTGGCTCCCCGGCACCCCGCCCCCCTCCCCCCAAACCCAGAAAAACACCCGCGACCCAAACATGCTCTGAGCGCCAGGCGCTGATTCTCCTGGGTCTGGGTTCGGGTTCGGCTACAAAGACCGCCTGTGAGTCATCAACATCCTCCAGCAAAACAAAGTTGGGAGCCCCCCCTCCCCCGCCTGTCCGTCACGCGTGCATTTCCTGCGTTTTCTGGGACCGTCGGTGGCTGCCGATGTCGGCCGACCGGCAGCCCCACGAAAGGTGACCGCGTCCTCCCCGCCTCCCCGCCCCGACCTGCCCCCGCGTCAAGGTGAAAGGGGCGCGTCCCCGGCTGCCTGCTGGGACCCGAGGGCCTGGAGCCCAGGGAGACCGGGCCTGTCCCCTCCCGCGCCCGCGGCCGCGCTGGCCTCCAGCTGTTCCAGGATCCGCTCGCAGCCCCATCGCCGTGGCCGCCCCTCCCGCCGGCGTCCCCCTCCCCCTCCTGCCCAGCTCCCCCTCCCCTTCCCGCCGGCGTCCCCCTCCCCCTCCTGCCCAGCTCCCCCTCCCCTTCCCGCCGCCACCCCGCCCCGCGCGCCCACCCACCTGGGCCGGTCCGGGGTCCGGGGTCCGGGGTCCGGGGTCCGGGATCCGGGATCCGGGCGCCGCTCCGCCTGCTCCTCCGCCGGCTCCGAGTGCGCTCGGCCTGCTCCGCCTCCGCAGCCCGGCCCGCACCCGGGCGCCGCAAGGTCCCCTAAGTCACCTTCGCGCGGCCCGCCCCGTCCGGGCGAGGTCAGGGGGGCGGCCCTCCCCGCGGGGCGCTGACTCGGCGAGGTCCCGGCCTGGGCGCTGGGCCGCCTCCGGGGGCAGGGCTGGGCGCGGGCACGGCCTGCAGCGGCGCGGCTGCGGGGCCTCGGCCTCCTCCCGCCTCCCCCTGCGTCCGGGAGGCGCAGGTAGGACCAGCCGGGCAGAGCCGCGAGCAGCGGCTCCGGGAACGGGGGAGGCTGGCAGGGAGTTGGGGGGGGCGGGCAGGGAGCCGGGAGGGAGGCGGCAGGAAACGCCACCGCGCATCCCGCAGAGGCCGCGGGTCCGGGCGGCGCGCTGAGCCCTCTGCTGGAGAAGCCGGCCCTGCAACTTCCAAACGCTGCCCGGCCGCCCCGGGGAGCGAGGAACCCCCTCCCGGCGCCCCCCCACCTCCCGGCGGCCCCCCCACCTCCCCGCGGCCCCCCCCACCTTCCCGCGGGCCCCCCCCACCTCCCCGCGGCCCCCCACCTCCGGGATGAGGGACACTTGGTCTCACACCAAGTCCAGTCGTTGCCGATTCTGAAATAAAGGCTGCGCTGCCCTCCGCTCGCTGTGCTGTGCGCGGCCTGGGCCACTGGGACCCAGAAAGGAAGGGGGAACAGCAGCACCCCCCGCCCCCCGTGAGCCCCACGTCGGAACGGACTGACCGCAGCCAGACTTGGGGTAGACAGGGGCGAAGGGCAGGACCCCCCCCCCACCAGCCCCAGTGGAGGTCCCCCGGTGGCGATCCTGGTGAACAGGGAGGCTGTGGACAGTGAGGGGGACTTTCTGTCCAGCAGCAGCTTTAACCCTTTCCAATGCGGGCGAAGCTGCCCTCGAACTTCCAGGACGAGTCACACTGGACAGAACCGACCACCTGCTGGCGGCCCCGGTGCGCTCGCTCCCAGGGCGGTGGGCCACAGACCAGGGCCCAGCCAGGCGTCCTCAGGGAATCCCCCAACCACGCCATGGCCCGCGACTCGAAAGCTGGCTTGCTTTCTCTTTTCTTTTTAAATAGTAAATTTCCAAAAGCCTGGCTTGGTAAGGAGGAGCCCTGGCTGCAGAGTCTCCTGGGCCCTGAGCGCGGGAGGAGGGGCTCCGTTTACAAGGCAAACGCACCACAACCAACACCACAGGCCCTGCCACCGGGCTGCGCTGAGGCCCTCAGTCGCCTGCGGGCTCTGGGAAGGAGCCTCATGGTGGAGTGGAATCCCCACACACCTTCAGTTGGTTCGAGTCACGAAGGCAGAGCTGCTGGCCTCACCAAACCCTTTCAGTCTCTCCTTTTTTCTTCATGTTCAGTCACCCCCATCCCAGCTGTCCACTAGTGCCAAGGACAGGCAGACAGGCCGCCACCGCAGTAACTCAGAGCAGTGTGCTTAGGGCAGTGCATACAGACGAGGATACACTGTCACACTGGCCAGAGCTACAGTAGCGAGGAGCTGCTGGAGCCGGGGGGAGTCTAACCCAGTTGGAAGGGGGAACCTGGGTGAGACGGGCAGGCATGCCACAGCCCGCCTGCGACCTCACCCCACAGAGTGGCGCTGGGGACTCTGTTGGGGGAGGAAAGGGAGGCAGACAACTGAGATACAGGAAGAATGGTGGGGGGATGAGAAGGAAGGATGAACCCCAGACCGCTCGCGTCTGTGGCTTGAGAGACCAAACAGGTGGTGAGCCCTTGTTACTCGGCTGCAGGTAAGAGGCCGGGAAACGCTGCCACATGCAGATGTTCCCCGGCCTGGACACTGGTTCGTGCTCAGGATGGTCTGCGGCGGGCACCTGAGTCACCACGGGTGCTGGCTGGAGTGGTGAGCCTTCGGGTGAGAAGGCTGAGGGGGAGCCCCCCCCCAACCCGGGGATGCGAAGAATCAGGGCGGGGGGGGGGTGCTGCTGTAGGAAGAGCAGCTCTGGGAGCGGCCCTGAGGCCGCGGAGAAGGCTCTGGCAGCAGCGGGGGCGGCAGGCAGGCCCTCGAAGGACAGGCGAGGTGTTCAGAGCTGTCCCCTGGCTCAGCAGTAGGCAGCCTGGCAAGAATGGGTGCAGAGGACCAGCTGAGGAGTAAAGACGTGAAAACAGAAAGTGTCTTTCTAAAATGGAATTGGAAAGGGAGACAAGCTGAGGGGCAGAGGGGCTGATTTCGAGCAGAAATGACGAGCAGACTCCAGGAGGAGACAGACAGACAGAGAGGGGGGCGGGCGCGGCGCGCAGGCGGGCGGCTGGGCAATGGCTGCCTAACGCTGAACCGAGTTCCACTCAGAGCAGAGGAGAGACAGAGCGAGGCCTGGAGGGCGTTCACGTTGGGAACGAAGGGATCAGGGACCGTGACTCAAGGGCTGTGACCAGCACAGCCAGCGAGTGGGTACAGCGACCAGGACGTTCGTGACGAGTCACACGAAGCAGGATTTGTCCCCAAAGAAGCATCAGTCCGAGCGCAGCCCTGCCCGCGGGCCCTGCCGTGGCCCGAATCTCCCCGTGACACACGCAGCCCGAGATTCCCATCAACGCCGGCCGCACGCCTTGGCAGGGCGGAGACGACGAGGGAGTAAACGTCTCACCCGAGAGCCACGCCAACCGTAGGAGGCAAGTGCCTACCTGGAAAAGCAGGTCTGACTAGTGTCGGGGAGCTCGACCCACAGAGAAGGGCACCCACAGTGATGTCTGTCTGACAGGTACCCACTGCGACACCCCCCTCCGCTGAGGGAAACACAGAACAAAGCTGATTCAGGATCCCCGTTTCTAGCCCCTTGAACACAAGGTTAGAGAAAGACCAGCACATGAACACTCCAGTACGTTCCCAAGGCTTCCCCCCAAAACAGCGGTTCTCAGCCTGTGGGTCGCGACCCCCTTGGCGGTCGAACGGCCCTTTCACAGGGGTCGCCTAAGACCATACTGCATATCAGATATTTACATGACGACTCATCACAGTAGCAACATGACAGTTATAATGAAGTAGCAACGAAAATAATCTTATGGTTGGGTCACAACATGAGGAACCGTATTTAAAAGGCCAGAAGGTTGAGAACCGCTGCCCTAAAACATCCAGTAGGGTTCCCTTCAGCACACCCATCACAAACCTGACAGCCTGCTGTATTGCAGCTTCCTTTTCAACACTAGCATGTTATTTACGAGTGACACACGCCCAGTCCTGCCTCCTTCACGTGGAGGCCGTAGGAAGTCCTCAGGACCTGGGTCGGGGCGCAGCATTCCCAAACGAGCAGGCGGCACCCCCGAGCCACACAGAGGCCCCGAGCCCGGCACTCAGCCGGGGCTCACGGTAAACCCTCCGGCTCGCACACAGCCAGGGGACTCTGTCTGTAGACGTAATTTTACCAAGTTTGTTATCTGGTTTTTGTTTTAATAAACAGGAGATTTAAAGAGTAAATCAGAAGGGATCAGTATTCCATGGCTAGAGGCAGGCACACAGTCGATCTAAAAATCAGAGAGAATTAAAAAAAAAAATCCACAAGGAGCCACAGAGAAAAGAGCTAATAATATTGTCATTAATTTTGTTTGGTGACAGATGGCGTGCGATAACACCGTGAGGTATATAAATGCTGAATCAGCATGCTGTGCACCTGAAACTGGGACTAATGTCATATGTCAACTATAATTAAAAATTTAAAAGAAGTTAGGGATATTTTGAACCCAATAATAATAAAAATTTGGCACAAAAAAACCCCACTAAGGAACAAAAGAGATTCAAAAAGTCTTAGCAAAGAACTATATGATTTCACTCAGATGTGGAATATGAAAATGAAAGCTATGAACACAAACAGCGTGTGGGCATTGCCTGAGGGAGGGGGTGGGGGGAGAAAGGGGCCCTAATATGAGGGAACAGGAGACCTGACTCTGGGTGGTGGGCACATGGTCCCATATACAGATGTTGTAAATTAGTAATCCACACGAGACCTGTATGTTCATGTTGACTAATGTCACCCAATAATGTTTAAAATAATTAAATATATATATATTGGATCTTCAAAAAAAAAAAAACTATGAGCAGGACTGGGCCATTTAGTCAAAAAACAGAGTCCTATGAGACTGCCCCCTCCAGGCACTTCTGTGTTAAGTTTAACAATTCGGCTTAAGAAACAAATGTGAGGCCCTGGCTGGGTGGCTTGGGTGGTTGGAGCCTCGCCCCGATATGCCAAGGCTGACGGTTCAATCCAGGTCAAGACACATACAAGAATCAACCGATGAACGCAAAAACGAGTGCAACAACAAGCTCATGTCTCTCTCTCTCTCTCCTCCCACTCTCTAAAATCAATAATTAAAAAAAGTAAATGTCAAACATTTAGAATAACTGTCATCAAAAAATATTAGAATGAAAACAGTATGCATTTCACCCACTGAGTTCAGTTCACACAGGTAAATAAAAGTATCAGATAGTTTTCACATAAAGGCCTTGGTCTCTAGAATATTTTCCTAACCCTCTTATTGGAACATTTCACTAGAAGTAGGACTTGAAAACAGCTTGTTAATAAACATGGCTATATCCATGACTGGATGGTATGAACAGGAACTGTTTCGGAATCACCCTGCCCAATTAAGGATGAATGAGTTCTGGGAGCACGTGAGACCTTGTTCTGTGGCATATGCCATCCATTTGGCTCAAACTATTATAAAAATGCAAAAAAGTAGCTAAGATCTGGTGAAGAATGCAGCTTCCATGTCCTCTGTTGGCACCGTGGCTCCTGCCTGTGCACTTTCTGAAAGCACTGACTCACTGGATGGCCAGTAGGCGACGCGCCCTCGACTGCGGGGAAACGCGACTCCGCGGGACCTACCCCTTCCTGCTTCGCGAGGAGCGTGAGGCAGTCGCTCAGCGCCGCGCAGGTCTCCCTCGACGCCTCGGAGACAACGTCCACTTTCTGAAGAAAGGACGGAAGCATCTCTAGAAATAAACACACCCCCCGTGAGAGGGACGGTAAGTCCTCGGCGTCACTCTGACCAAACATCCTCACAGCCACCAACTTCGTGTTTCTTGTCGCCACCTACACAGAGCGACAGTCCCGTCCTGGGCACAGTGAGCACCTGCGTTCGCCGGGCACGGAAACGCCCAGAAAGCGAGCGAGGCAGCCCTGGCCGGGGACGGCTGGCGTCCCGCAAGGGGAGAGCCCGGCGGGCCACGCGCTGGCAGGTAAGTAACAACCGTGTTTAAGAGACGCGCCGCCAAGAGGGCTGACGGCACGGGTGCACACGTCACAGCTCCTTTCATGGCGTTCCTGCACATCACTCAGCGCACTGCTGGACACACAGAAGTCACCCGGTCCTGGCAGGCTGGCTGAGGCACCTGAAGGCGGCATTCACCCAAGTTCCTCTAGTTCTTATCGGACAAATGTTTGGCATAAACAGGTCTTTTCACTCTCAAAGCTGTGCCCCTGTAGTTTCAGGGCCTTTTAGCAGGTTTGTCCCTGTGGAGTTTCAGGGCCTTCTAGTAGGTTTGTCCCTACAGAGTTTCAGTATTTCTTAGAACGTGTTTGCGTTGGGAAGAAAGAACTGGCAATGCAGTGGCCCCCATATCCCCAGGTTCCACGCCTGAGAGCCACCCAGCGCAGATCGAGACGATTCACAGCGGAAATGGCATGCTGTTGCTGGCATGTACTGTGTGTGAAGTCAACGTGTACAGACGTCTTTCTTCTCACTATTCCCCAGACGATGCAGTATAGCAACCATTCACATAGCATTTCCTTGCATTCGGTATTGTAAGTAACTGGAGATGATTTAAGGTGTGCAGGGTCAAGGTAGGTTACGTGCAAATGCTATGCCTTTTATGCAACGGACTTGAGCATCTGCAGGTGTTGGTACCCAGGGAGGTCCTGGACCCAGTTCCCCTCAGACACAGAAAGGCCCCTGAGTGTATTTCCCCAGGTGCCCTGAAGAAACTAGACCATTTGCCCATTATCTTAACCCATTTACCATCACAGAAAACAGAAACGAGACAGAATGCCCTCTCATCACGTACAAGACAAGTACATGCCATTTCCCCTCTGGATTAATGCAGGGACACAGCTCAGTGAAAGCCGGCTGGAATTTATGCTAACTATGCATTAGGGTCCTTCCAATGTGTCTCTTCCATCAAATAAAAATCATAACATTGAGGAAGCTTTTCATCAAAAAAAAAAAAAAGGAGAAAGACAATGAAACCAGCGGCATCCTTTGTATTTCAAGTCGCCTCACTCAGAACGCTGTTCTGAAAACAAAGCAAGGCCAGTGAGCACAAGCAACCTTGTGAGCCCAAACGCCAGCAATCTCAATTGATTAGGACATGAGACAGTGGGCTCCCCGATCAAGAGACAAGAAGTTTCAAATAAGAAATAAAAATAAGTAAAACCTACAAGAACACATGACAGATTATCCGTGACCATATTGTCTACGTGATAAAATTGTGAATAGTATTCGTCTAGATTTTTTATTTTCTAAAATTTCTATAAAAATATGATTTGAGCAAAGAAAAGTCCTTTTCTTGGAAAAATTATGTCTCAAAACTCGGAAGGCAGAAGTGGGCACCAGAAAGAGGTCAGCGGGAGTGAGTTATACACACGCGCTCACTGACATCCGGGTACGAAGGCCACACGACATCGCACTATTTCCCATCGTAGGATCGTCCTCGTGCTGGCGATCCCTCCCTGCGCCCCATTGAAGCGACTGCGTTCTGAGAGAAACCTGACTTTCCGGGCTTTACTCTCACTCGGAACCTTTGGTGCACAGGTGAGAGTCCTCCTGTACGGGCTCCAAACAGCAGGTGACAGTGCCATGTGCTGGGCTCCATCCGACCTGAAAGTCCCTCCACAGACGGGTCAGCGCTGCGGCTGAGGGGAGGAGCTGCACAGAACAGACAGCTCCGCCCCCGCTGGGGGTAACCCAGTAAGGTCCCACTTCCACTCCGCGCCAGGAAGCGCAGGCATGGCCCGGGGCTGTGAGTCCTGCGTTAAGTGCCATCACGCGCTAAACCATCTCCCATTGTGCCTGTGCGAGACATTCCACCCTCTAGACAGCACTGGTTAGCATAGAGCAAACATTAGCTGTCAAAATAAACTTAAGGACACATGCAAGCTTGTTTCAAAAGACAACCCAAGAAATACATATTGTTTCTATAAGAATCTACTGAAAGAGTATCCAATTCTTCTGTCCAAAACAGACTCAAAAGTTACCTAATGTCTCTGACAATCTGGTGTTTAGAGATCCGGAAGTTACTATTCACCTGCCCAGTGGTTTGGTGCGGGAGCCGGTGGATTTGCGGTGCCCGGGGCGGGGGGGGGCAGCACGTTCTTACACAAGGACGGATGCATGTGGTTAGATAGAGGCTGAAACTGCTCAGCTTCTAGACAGTTACCCGGGGTCACTGCAAACTGTTTCAGTCACTTAACATTTAGAGACGAAGCTGCCATGAACAAACGCTGAGTGAACGAACGGCTAGCTGCCATATTCGGCCGACTATAAAAAAGTGGACACTACTTCTGAGGAAAGTGTTATTTTTTATACGGAAGTTATTTTTGAACTCAGGAAAGATGCTAGAAGGTCCTGTCTGAAAACTTCCCTTTGGAGGCTTATAAAAGCTCACACCTGTGGCTCCCAGGACACCACTGTGATTCCTATCCGGGTAAACTGTCAAGGAAACACCTGCTTCTTGTTATGTGGACAAACCAGAGCCTGGCACAGGCAGCTCCCCTGGTGCTGACGCAGAAAAGGCCGCTTGGCCCGACGTAACCTCACTTCTTCGTCAACTCAACGGCTCCCGCAGGCGCTCTTCCTGTAAAGGTTTCTTTTCCTAGAAACAGGCCTCCAGACCTTTGTTCCAGATGCTTCCGCTTCCCTGAGCCTGGAAATAGTAATTCTTCATGTTCAGAAGCTTCCGCGGAACCATCTCCCCAGCCACACCCTGGAATATTCCAGGGAGCCAGCAGAGGAACATAAGGCCGGGCAGGGCGGCCAGGCGAGAGGCGTGGCTGTAACTTACAGGGAATTGCTGTGGCCGACTTAGCTCCTGGCAGGGTGCGGAGGAGGGAACACACAGAGACGTCAGGTCAGACGGAATGGCGGTGGGAAGAGACCATGGGACTCCCGGTCTGGGCGAGGTCAGGGTCTCCCTGGCCGAGGGAGGAGCCAGCAGAGTCAGAGGGAAAGGGACCAGCAGGCTGGTGGTCCTCAGAACGGCTTTGCCTCCATGCCAAGCGAAGACCTGTGTGCGAGTGGATGTTCTGTGCAGAGGACATCACCCACTGTGTTCTAGAAGGATCCCGGGAAGGGCCTGGAGGCGGCGGTGGACCTGGGCCAGTCTGCAGTGGCCCCTGCGGGAGACGGTGTGGCAGGGGGAACGTGGTGACGGGGCGACCTGACGCCTCGGATCCTGATGCAGACTTTGCGTAACTGAAGTGCCTCTCCCGTGAGGTCTCCTGTTTGCTGACCAGGACGCGCTCACATGCAGTCGGCAGCATGCAATGACGTGTGCGCATGAGGAGGCACGCGGAGTACAGTTCAGCAACGTTAACACGCGTCCACCCACGAATCCAACCCCAGCAATCCTTCAGCAATGAAGCCGTGGTCACATGTAAATGCCCCACACACAGTACTTGTCATTCCTTAGAGCGGGGGGCAGGCGGGGGGGGACAGGCTGCCTGCCCGCCTTCAGCAAGTCCCCAGGTTGTGCTGTTGGGTGGTGCTGTTTCCGCAGCCAGGCTGTGGGCGGAGACGGGAGGAGGCGATGGCAACGCTGGCCCTGGGAACCTCCAGCGGCCGTGCCAACCAGAGAGACCGACTCGGCTGCGTCCGGAAGGCAGGGCGAGGGTCCACGCACAGGGATGAAAGGAGCATTTCAACAGGGGACACCGGACCAGAGACAAGGCATTTGGTCTAAAGCGTCTTCAGGGCCTGGGCGAGAGCGTGACACACAGAGCTGCAAGGCCAGGCTGTGGGCTCCAGAAGCCCTTAACGCCCAGGGAGCGCCTGCATTTTATCCTCTTGCTTCCAGGGCCCACAGGAGATATTTTCAACAGAAAAGCAGGATCCAAAAAGCATCTTTCTAAAATTAACCTGGCAAGCGACACGCAGCGTTTCACAGAACCGGAGCTGGAAGCGTTCCTGAAAGCCATCTGAGCGCTCCCTCCTGGCGGGAGGGGGAGGGGGAGCGTGGGGGCGGCAGGCAGCAGGCTGAGGTGGAGAGCTGACTATAACGGCAGCAGTAGCACTCTGAGCAAGGAAGCAGGGCACCGAGTCTTAACGTTCAAACCGTTTTGTACTAAACTGTTAGGCCATTTCGACCCTGAAACCTGGACTCTGGCCACAGACCTTTTAGTTTTGCATCTCGAGGCCGCCTGGTGGAGGGCGGGGCTTCCAACAACACCATCCTTACCCCGCTCACTCACTGCACCATCCTGCAGGCGTCACGTCTGTGCCTGTCGGGGGTAAGTCGACGGCAGGGCCCTGAGCCAGGCCGTAAGGTCACAGGCACACGTCTCCCAGTTCCCGGAGGCACCACAGGACGCACTGTCTCGGGGGTCTGAGCGGTGTGACACCTCCAGGGCCACACGAAGCAGCCATCATGGTGAGGCTCGTACGGGGGGTCTGAGCCAAGAGAGCTGACTCCAGGTTTACCGAAGACGTGATCTGATTGTAGTTCTGACGTAAGTTTTTTTCTTTGGTGCAAGTTAAGGAAATTAATCTTTATATTTCATCTCACTGTGGTTCTACATCTATATATATCTATATATATATATAGAGAGAGAGAGAGATAGGTATATATAGATTTTTTTTTATTGATTTCAGAGAGGAAGGGAAAGGGAGAGATAGATAGAAACATAATGAAGAGAGAGAATCATGGATTGGTTGCCTCCTGCACGCCCCCTACTGGGGATCGAAGCTGCAACCTGGGCATGTGCCCTTGACCAGAATCCAACCTGGGACCCTTCAGGCCGCAGGCTGACACTCTACCCACTGAGCCACACCAGCCAGGGTTACATCTTTTAAAATGTTGCTATATCTCTTCTTGCTTTGGATGGTTCTTGGCAAAGACAGTGTTTTAAGAGCCCACTGCTGGTCGATGGTCTTAGCATAACTCTATGCATACACTCCAGACCGCTGCAGAGGTGAATTCTAGCGAATAAAGCTGTGATTATTCCTTAAAATCCACTGCAGATGAGCCGCACTAACACACTATTCCAGCCCAACTCATCATCACAACGACCTAACCGCTGTCTCCCACAGCTGTCCTCCCACTGTGGTCACTGCTGACACACACCACGCCTGTGGAACCAGGGGATGTCCGAGGCGCATCTGGAGACACAGAGCATCCATACCAGTTCCTCTAACGGGGACATTCCCTCACAGTCTCTGGGCACATATACACGGAGCCTGGAGTTCACTGAGGGAAACCAGCTCACGCTTAACACGGATAGTTAGTAATCACCTCGGAGAACGGAAGCAATCACACGCTAGTACCGACTGCAGTCAAAGAAACAGTTCCTTAAGGTACGAAGTCAGTGGTACTTTTCAACACTGCATATTGGTACTGGATCTGACACTGCATGTTGTATCGGATTGTGTTTTGATTTCTGAAGGATCTAGTCAACTCCTAATGATTCGTAACTGTGGAGAGGGGAGACACGGGAAGGTGAGGCGGGCTGCCATCAGCAGGCAGGCTCATGCAGAATCGCAGAATCGGAACGCCCAGCCCTGGACACCGCCCGCCTCACTCACAGGGAGGAAACGGCTCCTCGAGCAGCAGCCCGCGGGGCGCAGAGAAGGGCCAGGCCAGGACCCTCACCGCGGCTCCACACACCAGTTCTCTTGAGTCACCAGCGGGATTCCAACCACAAAGTGAATTTCCAGCCCCAAACAGTAACTTTGCCTCTGTTGTTCTTTTTCTTAAAAGAATGAAAAGATTTAACCTAAAGGGAGAGCACCCAGGAGGATGGCTGTGTCGGAGGGCGGGGGCGGGGCTGGCTTCAGTGCCGTCTCAGGTTTCGGTGGTTTTTTACCTTTAGCCACGTCGCACTCCTCCATCATCTGGAGAAAGCCTGCGAGTTCCCTATCCAGTCGCTGCCGGCAGGCCTGCGCTTTCTGGAAAAGAAACACAAACAGAAAGAAACTAAGTGAAAACGAACCATTAAGAGAATTTTTTATTACAGATGCTTTAATGTCCCATCAAAACCCTTAGTTCACAGGTTGATACACTGTAATACATTCTCCTAACAGAGCAAATGGTGAGGAAGACTGTTCCGACCTGAATGTAAGCTCATCACTACAGACTCACAAAAGCAAGTATTTCTAAATTCTAAGTACCTTCAGCATCTGCTGTGTAGGCACCGGACGACGGCACTCGCTGCTCCCCACACCACACCCCACGCACGTCCGAGGCGGCCGGTCCCTGACTCAGCACCGGTTAACGGGCTTGATTAGGTTCATGGGAAGTTACCAAATGCGTCCCTGACTGCGTCTTTAAACTATTAAAAAGTCCAGATGGTGCTCGCACTTGGAGTCAGACGCCGAGCCCACTCGGCGCTCTCACTGTGGCCGCCCCCACGGAATCGGACACGCTAAGGACACGCTCTCGGCGAGAAGCAGCTGATGACAATGAGGTGACGTCAGTGACAGACAGCACACCCTTCCTGTCACACGGAAGTCTCCATTCCCAGGTCCTGACAGCAACGCAGACAGAGTGTCCGTGTGCGCTGTGCCCGCCTCGGTGTGCACCTGGAGTCCAACATGAAGGACCAGATAAGTCCATCCACTACATGAACAGTGTGACTTTAGAGTTAACTTCACTTATGGTTCCCCTTCAAAGAGGGAAGACGAAGCAAGGAGACTGTCGCTGTACGGTGGATGGTGATGGGAGTAAAAACATGTTCCGAGAACCTCGGCCTTAGGAGAACCCCGTGTGGGGAGAGAACTTGTTCAGCTTCGTGACTGACATCGTGACCCCCGACCGGATCTCTGAGCCAGGGACACTCACCCTGCTCTCCTATGGAGTCTCAGTGCTGTGCTGCTCAACCAGCCACGGAGGAACCGGTCCTGGGAGCACGTGAGTGACGGGCGCGTCCTCCTGAAGCCTGCGTGACGCTGTCCTGAGTTCTCACAACATGAACATGCAGTTCACCTGTTCTGAGAGCGTCCCCCACGGCGCCTTTCAAGCCCCTCAGAAATGCAGCAGTTTGCTGGGCGACCTCTCACAGGGCGGGGGGGGGGGGGGGATCTGGGGGCTGAGACCTGCGCTGGGACCACATGGAGCTCACGCCTTATTCGCTCCCCCCTCCCTCCAGGCCTACAGAGCTCAGCACCCGCTTTCCTGCGTGGGGAGCGAGGTGCACGAAGGCGAGAACTGGCCTCACTTGCAGACAGCGAGCCCCTCGCCAACACGCTGGTCCCCAGGTGACGACCAAGGACAGAGCTGCCCCCACAGCATCGTCGACACCTGCCTCTCCCGCCTCCCCTCACACGTCCGCCTCCCTCACTGACCACAGTTCCTGACGGCTGACTCGCTCTCCAGGGTCGTCACAGACCAGCTGGCGGGGGTCGCTCCACGCACTCTGCTCTAGGGGGGACCGGGGGCCCTGCCATCGACAATGGCGCCATCTGACCGACACTGAGAACGGGAAGAGGCAGTGAGACGGAGCACGCTGTCCGACTCGCGGCCATGCTGCTCAGCAGCCGTCGGTTCTTTTCTGAACCAAGAGTCACTTACGAAGGTTAACGCCTGTGCGTCCTCCGTGAGCCCAGCGTGGAGCCTCTTCCCGGCGCCCATGCCGCTCCCCGGGTGCGACGAAGGGACTGTTTCAGGTTTTACTCTTTATTGGTTCCACAGCCGGGGGTCCCACTGGGAGCCATGTTCTAACGCCAGGTGTGGCATATTTTAAAGCCACGTTCTCCAGGCACAGAGCACAGTACCAGCATCGTACCACGGACAGGGGCCCACGGACAGAGGCCCACGGACAGGGGCCCACGGGGCCAGGTGAGCAGTGAGCCCCTCCCACAGCCCGGGCCTCCTGCGCCCCCTCCACCCACCCAGGTGCGAGCTGTTGGCTTTGTTGGACTTCGTTGACGTTGACCGACTTCACAGTCCCTGCCCCACAGGCCGGCTTTAACGTGTGTCCCAAGGAGGGGCCTCGGGGAGGGAGGAGCCATGACTACCGGGCTCGGCTAGGACGCCCCACCTGTGGGGAGCAGCCCGCCCGCCACGCGCAGTCCAGGCAGCAGACGACTGACCGGGCGCGAGAGGAGGTCGGCACCAAAGGGCAGACAGAGACTCCGCGGACTTACACGCCGGGACACGCAGCACCGCCTGCCTCTTGCCACCGGCAGCATCGGGGGCCGCGGGCAGGGGCTCGGGCTGAGGGAGAGGAGCTGCTACACCCCACAGGGCAGCTGTCAGGCAGGGGGGACGTGCCAAACTCATGCAGCTGAAGACGTCAAATGCGTGCAGCTTGCTGCAGAGTCACTACGTCACGTTAAACACCGAGCAGCGTGGATCGCAGACCCCGAGGACACCCTACTCCCCGCCGAGTCCCCCTACGTCCACCACGGCCGAGAGGACGCCGCCCCCCCCGCCCGCCGCCGCAGCGTCCCTACGCCCGCTCTTGCTGCTGCTGGTGATCGCCGGGGCTGCTCCGTACCCTCACGTGTTGTTGTGGGACAGACACTTACACAAGCAAACCCAGGCCAGAGAGAGAGGCCGCTCCTCCTCACACACCATCAGCCCTCGAGACGCTTCCACCCTTTCCCAGCTCCAGGCAAACGCTGCTGCCAGTTCCCGTCTTCTGGACGACGAAGCCTGCACGGCCCTGAGTGCGCAGCCCTGCTCCTCCTCCCAGGGGCAGCGCGTCCATAGCCCCCCTCCCGCTCGCCGTGCGCCCCCTCAGTCCTGCACGGACACACCCCCTGCACCTCCCAGCCTGTGCCAACGACAGTCCTCTCTCTGCACATTCACTTAATTAGGGGTCACTTATTCTGAATCAGGGAAGCTTGATGTCACTTTCTCATTCGGTTAAAGGCAGCAGCATCTGCTCATTACTCCGTATCCTGCAGACCAAGCGTGTCCAACAAAGAGGCCCCGCTTTGCGAGCGCCGCCCAGAGCCGAAGGGCGGGCGGCGGGCCCACAGGACGCCGTGGCGATGGCAGCCTTGTCTCCGTGCCCGCGGCGCGGCCCAGGTGCCCATCCGAAGGGCTGAGCTGACTGGGTTCTGATCATCTGCGGGGCTAGTGGGTCCTGTGCGGCTCTGCGCCAATGCTGTGGGCGACTCTCTCTTCCAGTTGTCATTTCTGCACGATCCCCCAGTGGCAGGAAGGCATTGCCAGCACTGGTCGCATCCCCTCTCCCTGAGGCCTGGCCTCAGGCAGGACAGATGGACAGCTGGGAGGACAGCGGTCAGACCGCGGAGGCCCTCGTGTCAAGGGGAGGAAATCGAGACTACAAGCAGTATTAACACAGGCAGGTGTTCCAGCCTCAGCTGACGCCCCCCTTTCTTGTAGGCCCACCTTCCGGCCCAGAGCGGGCTGAGGGAAGAGGGTCCCGATGGCCATCGGGAGTTGGAGAGCGTCCCGTCCCCTGTCCCTGACCTCCTCTGGGAAGCCGGCAGGCGCCCAGAGCTGGCCCCACCGTGCCCTGGCGCCCTAAAACCCAGAGACCCAGGGCCTGCGGGGCCGACTCCACACGCTCGTTTCCGAGTTCACCTAGGTGGGACCGACCTGCAGAAGCCGCAACAGAGTGAGAACTCACAGGCGAGCATTTAAATCCTGTGGTCAGAGATGAGGCTACAGCCCCCAAACCTGGAAGTGCTTGCCACTGGCTAAGGGCTCACTGACTTCAGGCAATAAAATCTAGACAGCAGCCGCGGGCGTGGCTCGGGGGCTGAGCACCAACCTGTGAACCAGGAGGTCACAGTTCAATTCCCGGGCAGGGCACACGCCTTGGTTGCAGGCTCAGTCCCCAACAGGGAGAGTGCAGGAGGCAGCCCAACAATGATTCTCTCTCGTTATTGATATTTCTATCTCTCCCTCTCCCTTCCTCTCTGAAATCAATAAAAAAATATATTTTTTTAAATCTAGAAAACAAACACTTCATGGTTGTAAAGTTAACACAGAAACACAATATTCAAACAAGTAAAATGAAAGGCATAGTTGAGACTGAGAAACCAAAAAATTTGAAAACTGTGCCAAAGAAGAAACATTTCTTCAAGAAAGTTGGTAAATAATATGCAAATTAGTAGACTTTGATTTTACCTATAGCTTCCACTAAAAAGGTCATAAAATTCCATAATCCTGGAAAGATATTGGTGCACGCTGAGTCCTCCCAGGTTTCATCACCGACTGAATTCGGAGGATAGATGAACTGGAGAGAGGTTCTTTTCACGCAGGGAATACTGACTGACCAAAAGTTAAAATATGTAGCAACGTTTTTTATTTAATACGATTTTGGCCATCGATGCTTAAGCCTTCTTTATCTACCCACACAGCTTTAATGTCGGTGCAATGCTCTGGCAGATGTAACTTGTGCAAAGTTCCCTGGCCTGAAAGTTACGTGGCTGGCACATCACACACTGGCTGATAGATCCTGGGAATAGCTCAATACAACGCGAAAGCTCCACGTCTTCCTGTCCGTCATACACGGAGGCCGGACCAAAGACTGAGCTCTTTCTCACCTAAATGGAAGGCCCTGAACACATTTCGTCTGCTCAGGAGTTTTCTGTGTTTCGCGCCATCTGTTAAGGACCGCTCACGAGGGTTCTCGTTTTTCACGCCCATGGAAAAAGGAGCGAATCTAGATACTTATGTAAATTTTGTTGGTCCCTCTTCATAGAGGAAAATGTTTTACGCAGCACCATACGTTAAAAAAGTACTAGGAACTTCAATTGTTTAATTGTTTTTGTAAATAAAAATGTTATGATTATTGAAAAACAACACCTAAAGTGGATTATGATGATTTAAAGAACGTGCAGTTTGCCCAAAAACGTGCGGTCCCTGGTCTCAGAGATTTCTATGCGATACGCAGTGTGTTAAGAGAACGCCTGAGGGGTCAGCAAACAATCTCATTCAAGCTGGTGATTTAGAAACACTCATGTCCTGCAAGTATTTCACTTCATTTTTAAAAAGGATTACAGCCCTAACTGGTGTGGCTCAGTGGATAGAGCAGCCGTGGGCAAACTACGGCCCGCGGGCCGGATCCGGCCCGTTCGGCTGTTCTATCCGGCCCTCGGAGCCGAAAGAGCGGAGGGTTCTCTTGCTCTCCCCTCCGCTCCTCTACCAGCAGCAGTGTTAACATGGCAACGTCGGGAAACACGGCCGCAGCTCCTTCTTCTGAGTCCAGTTTAAGAACCCATCGTGGCCCTCGAGTCAAAAAGTTTGCCCACCCCTGGGATAGAGTGTCGGTCTGCGGACCATAGGGTCCCGGGTTCGGTGGCGGTCAAGGGCACATGCCCTGGTTGTGGGCTCGATCCCCAGTAGGGTGCGTGCAGGAGGCAGCCGATCAATGATTCTCTCTCATTGATGTTTCTATCTCTCTCCCCCTTCCTCTCTGAAATCAATAAATACATATATAAAACAGATTACATTTAGTGGGCAAATTCATATTCTCTGACACAATTATTTGGACTGAAATGCATGTTCCTCTCTTAGTTATAATTCTTCCGACCCAATTCTCACTTAAAAGGTAGAGCCAAGAACAAAATACCCTTCGTGTCCATGACGACGCGCAGGCTGCGGTTTCTGCCGGGATGAGGCATTGCTGTCCCTTCCGACGCGGCTCGCACTCTGCCTGACGCTCTCACCTGACCCACAGAGCACAGACCGCGGGGCCGTCCCAGGAGGACGCGGCCAGCAGGGCGTCGCTGTGGCTGCCAGTGCGTGACGTCACAAAGGGCAGCGAGGCAGGCGCCCCCTGCTGGCGGCAGTCCTCCAGTGGAGGAACAACCTGCACAATGCACACGTTAACAAGGCCCTGAGAGCACAGAGCCACGGTGGGCAGTGGCTCCATAACGCACAGCATCGTAGACAATTACTGGACAAAGAGCAACACTACGTCCACGGCCAGAACTCACATTAAAGACATTCCGTTCCTGGGGAACCTGAATGAGAGGTGCCGTAGAGGCAGGTGAGCCTTCGTACTTACCTCCAAGGACTCCTGCAGGTCCCCAGCAGAGCCTGCCTCCTCCTCCTCCTCGTCCGGCACCTGGTCCTGGGAGCAGTAGTGCGTGCTGTAGGCCGCGTGCTCCTCGATCGCCTGCAGCCAGTCCTGAGGAGCCCAAACAGTTAAATTAAAGGGACATGTGCCGGCCGGTGTGGCTCAGTGGGTGAGCATCAATCTATGAACCAGGGGGTAACGGTTCGATTCCCGGTCAGGGCACAGGCCCGGGTTGTGGGCTCGGTCCCCAGGGGGGGGCGAGCAGGAGGCAGCCGGTCCATGATTCTCGCTCATCACGGATGTTTCTCCCTCTCCCTCTCCCTCCCTCACTCTCTGAAATCAATAAAAATATATTTTTTTAAAAAAGAGCACGGCATCTCCACTGAAGCGACCGCACTATGAATTCCTGTCACCTGAACCCCAACCTCTTGCTGCTGCTATTGTCCAATTTACCAAGAAGAAGCCCTGAGTCCCCAGGGCGTGAACCAGAGCAGCTGGGGGGCCGCTCTGCCCTTGGGCCGTGACCGTGGAGAGCAGGGAGGAGGCAACACCTCATGGCCTTCAGCTTCCTCTCCCTCAGGTCGTTTCCCAACCACGGGAGGCCTGTGCGTCCACAGAACCAAAACGAGGAACGGCAAGAACAGAAACACCTGCAGGTCCATGCGGGCGGAGCACCGACTCGCCAGCCAAACCCCAGAAGCTGCCATCACCCCCCCATTAAAGAGGTGCGACCAGCGAGGCTGGGGGTCGCTATGGGGCTCCCATGCTTGTCTCTAACAGCCCTGTAGGTTTCAGGAGACCCGTGAACCCACAAATCACCTCTCTTGCCTGCGGAGGGCTGTTCTGAGGGACCTTGAAGCCATGAACAGTGTCGTCAAAGCATTTAACGGAGAAGAGGCAGCTGTCACTGGGCTTGGCCTTGGAG
>NW_023416401.1:0-3543 GCF_014108235.1 Myotis myotis | reverse complement strand
GCCTGAGGGCCTCAGCTGCTGCTGGGGTTCATGCCTCCCCAGCCCCTCTGTTCTCGCTCCTCCTTCCTCCCAGGCATGTGTCTGCCTGATGCCGCCCATTCGGTTCTCAGGGTCAGACGAGGACAGCTGCCCCCATTAGCCCTGGTGTCCAGACTCACACAGGGTCCTGGGAGGGGCCGGCCCAGCGCCTGGTGTGCAGGGAAAGCAGCCAGCTGGGCGGGGCTCTTACAGGAAGTGGGGTGATTCCGGGAAGGCGCCTGCACCCTCCAGAGCTCAGTCCACCTGCTTCACTGCTCCTGGGAACCACTGCCTCCCCCAGACCAGGCCCCAGCTCACTGCCCTGCTCCTGGGACAGTGCCCAGGCCTCACCTTAATCCAACATTTCCCTTCAGAGTGAGAAATGCCCTTGTTCTCCCCCAGAAGGACACCAACTCTGGGCCTGCCTGGCCTGAGCCCTGGCCCCCTGGCCCTCCAGCCCTCCTGCTTCCACAGGTCCTGCCCTCCTGTTCCAAACCAGGCCCCTCTCAGGACCCAGGAGATGCAGGGAGGGAGGGCCGAGCACACAGGACCCCCCTGATGGAGCTCCAAGCCCAGAGGGGGTGAGACAGGCACAGGGACCACAGCAGAGCATGACCACGTGGGGGGAGGTGGCGGTCCCGGGGCTGGGACCCTGAGCGTGGCAGCTGAGCCAGGCTGGGCCTTCAGGGCAGCTCCTCAGAGGAGGGGTCTGTCTGGGGGAAGGAGAGGAGGAGTGGGCGTGGGGCAGGGGCTGGGGGCAGAGAGAAGGGGGGTGCAGAGGAGCAGAGGCCAGAGGGAGCTGTGGGGAGGGAAAGGCAAGGCCTTCAGCCAGCCCGGGGTCCGAGGACAGGGAGGGTGGGAAGGGTCAGGAGGGGCTGTGGCTGCCCAGGGGCATCCTGTGCCCTGAGGCCAGAGGAGGGTCATGGACAGATGGGACATGTGGGAAGGACACCGGGGGTCCTGGGGGACTGGATGTGGAGGTGAAGGGACAGGAGGCAGGGAACCTTGTCAGGAAACTGTGGGTCACAAAATCCAGAACTGGGTGCCCTGGACCGAGTCATGGGTGGGAGGTGGACGAGGAGGTGAATCAGGAGAAGCGTCCAGGGTGAGTGTGGGCTGCTGGGCACCGGCATGGAATGGGGCAAAGGAAGCGGAGCCCTGGCCTCAGGTTGGGCCGACTGGGGTGAGGGCTGCAGGAGGTTCCTCATTCGCTGAGGTCAGACACAGAGACACAGAAAAGCTGAAAAATTCTCTTATCATGAAGCTGTGGTGCCCTGGGCGGGACACTGAGGAGCAGAGAGAGGTGAGCAAGGCAGGGAGGGAGGTAACAGGATCAGGAAGGGACAGGGCAGAGAAGACCCCGTGCAGCCACTGCCAGCTGAGTGTCCCTGGGCAAGTCCCTCTGCCTCTGATCCTCAGTTTCCCCAGCTGAGCAAGGGATGCTGCTTCCTGCCCCTGGGCTGTGGTAGGTGACAGTCATGGTGGGGAAAGTGCCAGCAGAGCCTGCTGCCTGACTGTGTGAGCCCCGTCTGCCCCCTCCCCAGACCCAGTTCCGGAAGCTGGGCAGCCACACTAGGGCCTCCTCAGAGCTCAGTCCCCTTACTAGGCTGTCAGTTCCTGTCCCTCAGGTCGGCATCTCCGAGGGTGGGTGCACCGGGGCTGGAGGGGCAGACTGTGAGGAGAGCCTGTGGGCCATGCACAGCCAGGGCAACAGGCATGTGAACACCTGCGGGCAGTGTGTGAGGCAGAAGCTCAGACTCAGCTGCCCCACGCGGCTGGGATGGATCTGGGCCCCAGCCTCCGGGAAGGGGCTTTGCACACAGCAATCCTGTCATCACCCTCCAGACACGTGCACAATACACCCACGTCTGCTCGTCTGCATCCTCATGTGTGTGCATGTACACGTAGCACATACAACACACATGTGCACAATACACACAGACACGCATGCATTACACACACTCTCTGGACAAGTCTTCACTCTCCCAAAGCACAAGCCCATGTTTCCAGGCTTCCCTCCCTCGGGGCGACCAGATTCCAGGCTCCCAGTTCCCCAAGGGCAACCTCTAAAAGCGCCAGAGGCTGAGGGCCTCACAGGGGTCAGAGTCCCCTCCACACGCTCACCAGGCGCTGACATCAGCGTGGACTCCTCGGCCCAGATACAGCTCCCAGCCCGGGCCTCCGCAGCTCCCTGTGATCTGTCTCACTCTCCTGGCTGTTTCCTTGCAGTTTCGTGAAGAGCCCAAGCCTGGAGACCTGATTGAGATTTACCGAGTTGGCTACTCGCACTGGGCCCTCTATGTGGGCGATGGTTATGTGGTCCACCTGGCTGCCCCAGGTAAGGGGGGTTGAAAGTAGGATTTACCAAAGATTTATTGGCTTAATGAGAACAATTCAAAGTCAAATGCCACCCTGGGAACCCACGTTGGTTTCTCCCTGGGCAGGGCTTGTGCTCACTGTACATCCCTGGGTTCCCCTCAGGTCCTGACCCAGCAGGGAAAGAGGTCCATGGGCCCCAGGGAAGCCGGGCAGGGGCCGCATTGGACGCTCTCCAGCTCCGGCCCGTTAGCTGGGCCCGCAGACAGATTTCTCTAAACCAGCAGCGTCTCTGTGTGTCTGGGTCTCAGGAAGGGACTGCCTCTCAGCGCTGTGTCCTGTTGCTCAGAGGATGTCACAGAACAGGGCGTCCTGAGAGGGTTTCCTGAACACCCTCCACGGAGCAGCTCTCCCAGGTCCCACATCACAGAGAGTCTCACACAGACGCACACGAGCACCTGGGACCTGGATGGACCGCAGGGACAGCAGAAGCAGGATGACAGCCGGTCAGAGGAGCAGGCAGGCCCCACACTGTGTATCGTCCCTGAGAGAAAGGTGCTGGGATGAGACCGCGGGCTGGGAGCACAGGGGCTGGGGCCCTGCAGAGCAATGGCACCCACACCTCGGACAGCAAGCGTTTGCGTTCTCGCTGGACAGAACCCTCTCACGATCAGAAGAATCTGCTTGTCACTGACCAGGTTCTGTGCGCTGTCACCTACACTGACAGAGTGGAAAACTGTCAGAATGGATGGCAAATAGTAAGCGAAACCCACCTAATGCAGACGGCACTTAGGCTGGGAACAGAGGGTGTGAGTGTGAGGCCCGGGTGCTGCTGTGTGAGTGCAGGGGGTGTTTCCTCAAGGACGGGTGCTGAGTGCAGCCTCAGCCTCGAGACTCAGCACATAAAGGGAGCCCGCTGGTTCGCCTGCTCTTTAGCTCCCTCCTCTTAGACAGTAAAACCCAGGCTACAGGTCAATGGGATTTGGACGCCACCAGCTGGAAGCGCTGTGTGGACTCTCCATGTGGCCAGAGCTGGGCCAGAAAAGGCTGATGATGCCTCAGGGTCCAATATCGGTTGTCAAAGGGAGATGAGCGTATTTACCATGTAGTTCAAAAGGAGAATAAGTGAGGGAATATATGAAATTTGCACAGCAGAGTCTGAAACACAGTGGGACTAAAACAACTTTGATCTCTTTCTGAAACACACAA
>NW_023416400.1:0-55619 GCF_014108235.1 Myotis myotis | reverse complement strand
TGAGAAGATATTCAACCTCATTCATCATTAAAGAAACAGCAATTAAAGCCACAATGAAATGCCACCACATGCCTATAGCATAGCTAAAATTTAAAATAAAATACAGGGAATGCTACTGCTAGAAGAATGAGGAAGCACCAGAACTATCGTGCATTCCTTGGGAGAATGCAAAATGATATAGACAAACTGAAAAACATTTTGTAGGTCACTTATATAGTTAAAAATATGCTTACCATTTGCTCCATCCAACAAGCCGAGTCCTAGATAATTGCCCAAGAGAAATGAAATGGACAGCAAACCTGTTTGCATATGTTCATAGAAGCTTTCCTAGCTGATTGGGTGACTGTACACTGGGGCTGGACGAATACCCAGACATATCTAGGACTACTGGAAACAGAGTCTAAGCTGACATTGATCCTGGAAGCCCAAAGTGTCACGATGGGCAGGGGGGGGGAGGGGGGGGGAGCTGTTTGAGAGGGGCTTGTGAGGCATGGTAATAAAAGAAGTTGGGAATAGAGTCTGGTTCACAGTGAGCCGACCTGGTGTTTCGATCAACAGATGAACACAGTGGTCGTTTCTCCATCCCCCAAGTTAATTGCCAGTGGTACACTTGGCCGTTGGAGCAATGAATCCCACAGGGTCATTGGTCTGTGGGGTAAGAGCTATCGTGGTGGGGAAGGCTAAGTGAATCCCCTGATACTGGCCCCACCCCAGGCCAAGATAGTAGGTCAAACCAAAAATGGGGATATTGCGGGAAGGGCGTTAGCAGAGATTGGTGAGGACCTACACAAAGCAGGGAAACTGGAGCCAGTAGAGCCCCAGGGATGAGGAGAGTGGGGAGGTGTGGAGAAGTTCTAGGATTCTCCCTGTGGGGTAGAGAGGGAAGGAGGATGGGAGGGAAGAAATGGAAATGGCCAGAGGGATGCTGAGGCTTCCACTGGATGGATGGGTAATGTTTCCTAGGACGTGGTGGGCACAGGAGATTTTGCTATATCCTTCCTCATCCATCTTAGCAGGTCGGAAATAGCACACCATGTCTTTAAAAGTCACTGGGAGGAGTGGGAGAGGGCATCAGCTACACACAGGCAGAGGTTTGGGGGGAGGGGAGGCAGGGCACACTTGAGGAGGAGGATCAGAGATTTAGAGTGTACCCAATCTCCCTGCTGCATAACCTTCTCTATCAGAGCCAGAAAAATTGGGTCTTTGAGTGCCCTCTGGCAAGAGGTGTTCAGACAGCTCGGGCCTCTCTAGGAGATCAGCCAGAGTAGGCTGCAGGAGGGAGAGGCGACTGGAAAGACAGAGGAGTATGGCCCGACCAGGCATGGCTCAGTGGTTGAGCATCAACTTATGAACCAGGAATTCACGGTTGGATTCCTGGTTAGGGCACATGCCCAGGTTTCAGGCTCGATCCCCAGTAGGAGGTGTGCAGGAGGCAGCCAATCAATGATTCTCTCTCATCATTGATGTTTCCATCTCTCCTGTGCCGAGCCAGCTCAGCCAAGGGTTCGAAAGCCTGAGCGAGGGCGGTGAAGGATGAAGAAATGACAGACAAAGAGAATAAGCTGGGTCTAGGGGTGGATCTTCTGTGCCTGGCTGAGGCCACAGAGAGAGATCCAGAGGCGAGGTGAGCCTTTATTTTATAGCCAGAGGTAAACAAGGTAGTGGTCACCATAGTTACAATGTTCTTGTGAGTTTCACTTGTTTTGGCAGCACTTGCTACATCTCCCTCAGCCCATTAGCTTCCCAGATAAGATCTAGGGAGCAACATAAGGTCAAGCCTAATTATGCTAAGGGGACTGTGCCCTCTAAGCTGGGACTGGTTTGTGGCTTTGCCAACAGGTCAGTCCGAGGCTTAACCCTATAGCCACGCCCTACATTCTCCCTGTCCCTTCCTCTCTCTGAAATATATATAAAATATATGTATATAATATATATGTATATAATATATATAATGTTTTTAAAGACAGGGGAGTATGAATGGGAAAGAGAGGAAGAAGGTGTGGAAGGAAGGGAGGAGGGCTGTTGGAGTAGGGGTTGGGTGGCAAGCAAGTGGAAATTCTAACACTGGAGGGCCTTATAGAAACCAAGGGAGGGCCAAGGCTGCTTAGCTCAGGGAAGCTGGGAAGCTGGGAAGCAGGCGGTTCAGGAAAATTTGAGAGACAACTGGCGCCCTGGCGGGCTGCCCACTGGTAAGCATTGGCTGTGCGTCCTCCCAGGCCTTTATAACATGTCTGTAGGCACATCTATATGTACTCTCAGACCTTATATCGGATTGACTAGTTTAAAAAAAAAAGTTACAAATGTGTATCCAACGCCATTGCTCTGCAGCTTGCTGTGTGCCTTTGGAATCTGTGCATTCTTTTGACTGGGGCGTTTTCATCTACCCAGTCAAAAGATGTAGGGTGCATACACTACACTGCATTCATCCACCTCCTTCCTGGTGGGAATTTAGAGTGTTGCCAGTGTTTCCCACCACCCTTGAGCATGTGTCCTGATGCACTACACGTACCAGCGTGTGTCCAGAAGGTGCACTCGGCAGAGGTCCATGCCTGGTCACGGAGGGAATGGGCGCTTTTTCATTTTTAAGATTTTCTGCTCCAAAGCAAGGGCTCTGGAGCGGGACTGTGTTGGTTGCGATCCTGCCGCTGATCGCTACAAGCCCAGTGGCCTTGAGCCAGTGGCCGAACCTCTCAGTGCCTGCTTCCTCACCTGTAAGAGGGTGGTGACGGCGAGTACTTCAATCCTAGCATGGTCGGGAGGATGTGTCACTATTTATCTACAGCGCTTATGTAGCAAGGGCTGTGTAAGTTGCTTTTCCCGGATTCTGCGCAATTGCCTCCCCAAACGGTTCTTCTGTGCCTGCGCACAGGCCGCCGCTTCCCTCCCCCCAGGCCCCCCACCTCGACCACTTCACAGTGGGCCAAGCACGGGCTTGCTCATAACCTCTCCCACCCGTGGGACGGTTAAGCTCTGTGATTATTGCAGACCTGCTGTGAAAATGGGTTTATGGTTTGCGTCCGTGTCCCCAGGATCAGTGATGGTGAGCATCTTTTGGGGTGTGCACTGGCCATGGGGATTCCCTCTTCTTTGAACTGACTCAGAGTGGGGGCGGGGCTGAGGGAGGGGGCAAACCCCAGCCCTTCCACCAAACCGGCCCAGCAACACACAGCCCTGGGCCGATTTGACCACCCATCCTAACGGAAACGGAGTTGTGACAGAGGCCCTGCCGCCCGTAAATGCCACAACTTTTGCTCCCTGGGCCTTTATGGAAAATGTATGTGGACCCACCGCTGACCACGCGCTCGGGTGTGCGTTTCCCTGTTGGGTCGTAAGTGTTGTTGCAGAAGAGTGGCTGGTGCTTCACCTCCATCCTGAGCTTGCACCCTCACCACCCCTCGACCCACCCCCCAGACAGGTGCATCATCTCCCCGCTTCGTACATGGGAAACGGAGGCTAGGTGCTTTGACTCCGGTTGGACAGTAGGTGCCTGGCCGGGGGAGGCGGGGCAGGAAGTGATGGGAGGAGCCCCCCTATGACCACACTCCTCCACCAGATTGGCTTCCAACTGCCGCTGTGACGTCGCACGCACGCCTGGACCAACCAGAGGCCCTCCACCCTATTGGCCAGGGCCTGGGGGGCGGGCCTAGAAGGGGCGCACTGATTGGCAGGCGGTGGGACACGCACCAATGAGAACGCCTGGACGTTGATGGCTCTTGGGAGTCGCGCACGCTTGGAGGCCACCGCGTGAGCTGCCTGTGGTGACAAACGCTCTCTCAGAAGGTCAAGGCCTCGCGCTCCTGCCGCTGCCTGTGCTCAGGGCGACCGTTTACCCTGTACCTGGGCTGTCGGGACTTGGCGACATGAGCTCCCCCAACAAGGACGAGGGGTCTGTTTGGGGAGTGGGGTCCCACCCAGAGGGCGGGGAGCAGGCCGGTGGACTAGGCCATACTTTGGGGACGCCCCTGCCGAGCAGCCAGGACGAGGGCGCGTTCTCAGACCCCGAAGGCTTCCAGGACGAGCGGGAAGTGATGGAAGGGGTGCTTTGGGGTTGCGAAGGCCGACCTGGCTCCCCGGCCGACTTCGACGGGGGCACTCTGGACTACCTTGCGGAGGAGGCCGCGATGGCCACCCTGCAGCAGCTGACCGACCGGGATCACCTGGCTGTCTGCAGAAACCCCTCCCCAGAGAGCTGCTGCGACTCTGAGGCGTCCGCCCTTTGGGTGGACTTGCAGGCAGGTCCCGAGGGTAGAAGCTCGCAGGCCTATGGTCTGGTGGGATCTCGGCGGCCTTCCACAGCCCGGCTGCCCGTCATGGGGCCTGGGGGAGGCCGGGCCTGGGGAAACTGCAAAAGAGGAGCTAAGAATAGGTCAAGGGTCACCGTGGGTCCCCAGTGGTCCTCGGAAGAAGGCCTGGTGGGCTGGCCTTCCCACTCCGAGCCATCAGATGACTTCAGCGAGCTGTGCCTGCTGAGTTTGAGCCTCTATGGCAAAGGAGGGGGCCAGGCCAAACCCAGGAGCCTGCAAGACACACCCAGACACTCGGGTGCCCATGCCAGGGACAAGTTCCTTTGCGTGCCAGGCTCTTTCCTGCCCTCCGCTCCCCCACGACTGGCTTCAGTTGGGGCGAGGCGGGCTGTTGGAGAGCTGGACGCGTCCCGTAGGAAACCCCAAAGTGTGGTCTGCGGGAAGGCGGGGAGCAGACCCAGCTACCTGCCGGGAGCCGCTGCTGCAGGCAGCCCGCCCAAGGCCACTCCTGGAAGGAAAGTGGCCCAGGAGAAGAAATCCCTAGGGGGGGCCTCCAAAGTAGCCCCCCAGGGTACCTTCCCTTCCTGGGGGCAGGGAGTCTCAGCAGCTGCCCTGGAGCCAGCCACCTTCCCCCCAGTCGCTGGTGGTCCGGCGTTTGGGAGGGGCAAGGGGTATTCCTTGGACCCTTTGGGAACCACACAGCCCAAGCACACCGGCGCTGGGCAGAAGTCTGGGGCCAGGAGGAAGAAGGGGTCCCTGCCGGTGGTGGTAGAAGAAAAGGAACCGGAGAGCGCCCCAGGCCCAAAAGTCCAAGTGAGTATGAGGCCACGGTCCTCCCCGCTCCCCAACCCGCCCTGCACTTCTCTAGGCATGCTCCCTCTGTCCCTCCTCAGGGCTTGTCATTGGGCACCCTGGGTCATTAGGATGCCAGATCTGGGTGGTTTTAGCCAGGGCAAACCCTAAGCTAGCCCTCCATGTGTGCCAGGCACCATTCTCCGCACCTGGCAAGTTTCCCCGCTAGGGTGGTAGGGAGGGCTGGGGCAGCTGGTTTGGATCGGGGGACCCCTTAAGACTTTGGGCCCCAAAGCTTCAATGTTTAGAACCATCGGCTCCCTGACTCCTACTTGCTAGCTGCTCCCCGAGCTGTCCTTGCAGGGGGCCGTGGGCTGTCTCAGCACCCCACTGTTGTGTCTAGCTCAGCCTGGCCTCCTGACCGGGGCTCACTGAGGGCGAAAGTGCTGATGGGGTCCGCCTCAGAACTGCCTTCCCTATTCCCTGCCTCACCCCAGCCCCTACACACACACACACACACACACACACACACACACACACACACATCCCGAGTCCAAATAAGTGAGAAATTTTTATTTCGTCCTCAGACACACAGTCCAGGGCCATTCTGCCGAGAATGCAACAGCGGTGACGGCTACAGCAGAGCCGCCGGGGTTCCAGGACAAGCACAGCCCTGGGCCCTGAGCCAGGGAGAAGTCCTGCCCAGAGGGCCCACAGCCTCCAGTGAGTCCCATGGGTCTGCTGGGAGCGGGGGGGGGGGGGGGGGGGGGGGGGAGGCTGAGGAGGGAACCCTCCTGCTCTGGCTCCACCAGGGGCTCAGCCCTGCTCCCTGCCTCCCTGCCTGCCCAGACAGCTTCTCCCACAGGAAATAGGGTGCCTGGACAGGGCAGGGCTCAAGGCACTTCATCCTCTGCATGGGGTTTGTGCACAGGGGTGATTCTCGTGGCTGTGCCCCAAACTGCCACTCCAGACACAGAGTTTCAGCGGAACAGGGCCTTTTCCGATTGGTCGTGTTGGGCCACTGGGCTCGCCCCAGGGGCTGGTTTTGCCTGCAGCTCTGCAAGCATCCAACCCAGGGCCACACACAGTGTTGGGGACCACAGCCGTGGGTGGGCTGCCCCTGGGGAACAGGCGAGGCAGGCCCAGAGAGAAGGGTGGAGCTGCTGGGCAGAGCAGGGGCGACTTGCTGCCAGCAGAGGGGGGTGCTGCCTCACGTGAGACCCTGCTAAGCCCTTTCCACCTCCCTGGGAGCTTTGGAGGCTGGATTTTGTGTCCTTTCCCTCTCAGGTGACCAGGCACCACTTGGACATCCCCCAGCACCGGAAAGGCAGCAGCAACCACCTGGAGCAGAGGGTTGTCCTCGGGTAATGCTTCCTCTGGCTCCTAGAAGTGCATTTCTGAGCTAGACTGTGGGATGTGTGTCCAGATTAAACCGACCCGTGTCTGTCCCCTCTCCCCACACCGCCGCCGCCGCTGCCGCCATCCCACACCTCAAGGAGGGCATTGCACCTCCTTTTCCCACTGAGGAGCCCATGCGGGGCTAGCCCAGGTGGTGGGGGCGGGGGTGTCGTCGAGGGGCGAGGAGGCCTGAGTATACTAATCATTTCTCTTTCTCTGGTGTCTGCTGGCCTAGTGCCCGGAGCTGCAGAGACAAATATACGACCTTAGACAGCAACTAGGTAGGAGGAACCTCTGGCTGGGGCAGGGGCAGGGGCAGGGGCAGGGGCAGGGGCAGGGCCAGACTTCAGTGCCTTAGCATGGGGCTGGGGCAGGCTGCAGGTACAGGCGGCCTCACAGGGCCCAACATTCCTGAGGGGAGGAGAACTCAGCACGCCTGGCCCTGGAGCCTACTGTGCATGTACAGCTAGGTGTGTGGACAGAGAGGAAAGAAAGTGTGGTCGGAGCTACAAGCACACTTTGCCAAGGAGAACCGGTCCTAGAGATCTTCTCTCAGGACGGACGTCTAGAGATGCCTCGCTGATTCTCCCTTCAACTGCTGCTTGCTATGGCTTCTGTGGGTCTTGTTTGTTTGACAAATTCTGAATGGTTCTGATATGCCCCAAAGCTTGCGTGCTGGCACACTTTGTCCTGTTTGGAAAACGTTTCCACACTTAATTCAAGTGGTGAGTGACTGAGTCAGGCCCAGGGCTCCTTGGGTAGGGACTGGAGGGGGTTTCAGGTTGCAGGGCTAGGCGGTTCCCCACAGGGACAGGGGGTCGGGCTTCTCGATCCCTCCATCTGGAGTGCCTGCTTATGCCTCTCTCTGTTGCAGCGGCCATGCAGTCCCTGGCTGACAAGTTCCGGAACCTTTGATGTGAGTGTTACACACACCATACCCCTTCCCACAGCCGTGGCTGTTGAGGAGGGCTGTGGGCTGGCCCTGGCTTGAGGCTCCTCCCCGACTCTGCTCTGTTGGACAGGTGGAGCCCAGCATCTTGGTGCAAGAGGAGCAGCCCGGGAGCTGCGGCCAAGCTGGTTCCCTCCTGTTCCACATCAGCCAAGGCTTCCTCTCCCCCTCCTTATGCCTCCTCCCCACCCCATTTCTCAGCAGTTTCAAATTAAGGTCCCTCTCAAATTCTGTGGTCTCACCCTGGCCGATCTGGCTCAGTTGGCTGGTTGAGCATTGTCCCGTGCACCAGCAGGTCACAGGTTCGATTCCGGGTCAGGGCACGTGTCCAGGTTGTGGGCTCGCAGCCGATTGATGTTTCTCTCTCATGTCCATGTTTCTTTCTTTCTCTCTCTCTCTCTCTCTCTCTCCCTCTCTCTCTCTCTCTCTCCTCAATAAAAGCCTGTTTGTTTAAATAAACAAACCTCTGTGGTCTCTCTTGGGGGCGGGGGGCGGGGGGACAGGTGGAAGAGGGGATCAGGGCAGGGAGGGATTGGAGCTGCTCCATCTCAGCGCTTTTTCCAGAACAATACCTCCAGCATTCTGTGGTGGGCCTTCTGCCTGCGGGGAGTCTGAGCCAGCCTCTGATAGGAGCCTTGCAGCCAGAAGACCAGGTCGCCCCCGGGTCTGGGCTCTGCCTGGATCTGCCTGGCCACATTAGCTTCTCTCCCCTTTCCCCTGCAGGCCCTCTTGGTGTTTGAAACTCCTCCGCGTTTGGGGTCTCATGCCATTCATTGCCCATTTCCCCTCCCCTTCAGCAGGAACTCAGGACCCCCTTCCAGAGCTCAGTCCCTCTTTCCCACAGTCATTGGGTCTCCTCCCATCTACCCTGCTTTGCTGTCCGAACACGCTTGATCTCCCCATGGCTTTCCTTCGGTGGCCTTCCCTGCACCTCTACTCCAGCGGGTGTAAAGAGCACACTCGAGCTCATCTTCCCCCTTCCCAGGACCAGGCCTCCCTGTGGAGTCCTTCCCTCCCGCTGGCGCCACCTCACGCACATGGACAACTCAGCCAGCAACCCGGGGGTCGGCCTCCTCCCCTCTTTAGCTCTCACCTTTGACGCTCCGCTCCGCTCAGTTCTCCCTCCTGGGTTTCAGTAGAGAGGTGGAGGCAGAAGCCACAGCCCAGGGAGTTGCGGATCACAGGGGAAGGTACGGGAATACAGAGGAAGAGCAAGGGTTAGACTCCAGCCTGAAGGACAGGGAATGAGTCTGTTCTGGGGGCTGCGGGCCAACCTGAGGAAACTGCCTAGCAGAGGGTTCACACCCTGCCTGCCCTAGCCCACTAATGCCCCTCCTCCCGCCAGTTTCTATGGCGAGGGTGGTTGATAAGTCTCCGTGTGGTACGCGGTCCCCTTCAAATACTATATTTAACCAGCCCGAGACACAGGTCCTCCTGGAAGTGGCAGTTCTGCGCCCCCGCGCAGTCTCCCCCACTGCCTCGGCAGGTCACACAAGGTTGAGTCTCACTCTGTGCTCCCTTTCCCCTTCACTGAGGGCTGGGGTCCGGTTGCTTCCCTGAGCCAGGACCTGGCAGGGCTGTGCGGGCCTGGGACTCAGAGGGACACAGACTTGTGTTTGAGTGAGTTGAGGGTTGGTTCTGCCAGACTCCATTCCCCCAGAGACCGGTGTCAATACACACACACACACACACACACACACACACACACACACACACGGCGGGGCAATGGTGGATAGAACACTCGAGGCTGGAGAAGGGGATCTGGTTTGGAATAAAATTAACCGGGGATAATGTCCCTTGATGTGGTTCAGGCAGTAAAGGTAGTACTAGAGACTGTGGGACTGAGTGAGCCAAAGCAAGGGTGGGATCTACTTTTTTCAAGGGGCATTGTTAAATTCCTGACACATTGGGTGGGGGGTGGGGGGAGGGGGTTTGCGGGGCTGGGAATGATGCGGAAGTCACCAACCCCAAGGCAGGGCGTCCAGACACCCAAAATGTGGGAGTTGCTGGAGGTGGCTCTGGATCTTACTCTTCGATCCTATGGCGTCTGACAAAGGTGCGTGTGTGGATGGAGTGAGAATGCAGAGGACAGGCCCGGACAGGCTGCATCCTAGGGTCAGGGAGCTCACGTAGAGACTGCCCCTACAGTAGCCAACCGGGGCATGGGCAGGACGGGCGCAGTGAAGATGGGCAGTAAAGAGTGATGGCGCCTGGGAAATAGGGCAGACTCGGTTCCACCCTCCTTCCTCCATATTCTCACCCTGTCTCCGTTCCGGGCCCTGTGGCATGAGCTCAGGTGGACAGAGCATCACACATGGGATGGGACACCCACAGCCCTCAGAGCCAGAAAAGAACGTTCGTGGGACTTCATCCTTCCACTTCAAACCCCTCTCTGGAGAAGGTGGGCTTGGTTGCTTAGGCTATGGCTGTGATCCTGACCCAGTGGTTATTTCTCGGCGGGGTGACCTGCTGTCTGAGTGACGAAGTTTGGAAGAGATTTTCCAGCTGGGCTTTCTGCCCACATAGATATACATGGGGGCGGGTTGTGATGGCGGCTAGTCCAGCACCAGCACCGCCCAGGAGCCCTGGGGCCCTCGTCGCCAGGGAGAGGAAGGGGAGAAGTGCATTGAAGGGGTCGTGGGAGGCAGGAACACGACCTGCGGTGGCTAGCTTTGCCAGCCTCCCTTCCCTCCTCTGAGCACACAACCTCCCTCTTTCATTTTCAGACCAACCGCAGCACAGTAATGCTGCTGTAAACTTGCACATCGCAGGCCCCTTCCAGTTCTGGAGGGGGTGGGGTTGGGGGAGGGGGGGGAAGCGGCAGATACTGGGGCATAGATTATGGAAACACATCGGGGCCCCAAGAAAACCGACCTGCTCTCCAGGCTGGGAGGCAGTGGTGGCTGGCCTGGAGAGCCCTAGTTCCCAGCCTGCCTCCTTCTGCTACTGGCCTAGTTCCTGGGCAGACCCCCCCTTCCCCACCCTCACCCCTCACCACCATCAGCAGCAGCACCACCAGGACCAGCCAACTGCTCTTTCCGGACTCTCTGGGAGGATTGGCACACACAGGGGATGTAGTGGGAGGTGAGCGCTGGATAGGGAGCTGAGAGTGGTGAGCAGAGCAGTGGTGCCCAAAGATGTCCACGTCCTAATTCCTGGAATTGGCTGATATGCCACCTTGCCTGGTAATGCGGAGGGGTGGTTAAGGTTACAGGTGGTTAAGGTTACAGGTGGTTAAGGTTACAGGCTGCTATGCATCCGACTGAGGTGCACAGACTCTCCTCGTGCGTTTGCCGGGTCCGGCCGACCCGCCTGTGCTGCCAGGGTGGCCATGTTGACTGTACCTGCCTGATTCCAGGGGGCACCATTAGCGCGACTGCAGGGTGCTGCATGCCCCTGTGCTTGTGCAATGTTGACATCCTGCTAACAACCACTCAGATGAAGACGGAGAACATGCCAGCAGGTTTGGACCCTCCTTTTGCTCCAGGACAATCATGTCCCCATCCCTGGTCCTCCTGAGGTAACTGATGTCCTCATAATGGTTCCTGATAACGGTTCACTTCCTTTCAAAGATTCACATTCACTATTTAGTAAATAACCCTTCCAAGGTATAAAAGGTAAATGGCATGAAATCAAATACTATGTATATTTGTAAAACACACTCTGAATATAAACACAATTGTACAAAGCATAAGCCTCCAATTTGATAAGTAATTATTAAGTGGCCAAGTCATGTAACACTACCCAGGGGAAGAAAAGGTACATTCACCTCCAGAAGTCCCATGCATGTCCCTTCCCGTGAAGGAAGCCAATGCAAAACTGCATTCTGCATGACTCCACTATATGACATTCTTGAGAAAGCCCTCCTATAGGGACAGAAAACAGACCAGTGGTTGTCAGGGCCTGGGGGTTGAGAGACGTGAGGAATTTGGGGGTGATGAAAACGTCCTATGTTTTGGTTTTGGTGGTGGCTCTGTAAGGACTCAGGAGACCCTGTGTGTAAATTATATCTCAACGATCCCAACTTTTTAAAGACATTGTAAAAATGTACATTGCAAAAGGACACTTATACCGAGTAATTTGATTCTGTATATGCTATCACAATTCTCTCGTATAATCTGTTAATGTGGAGCATTATATTACTTTACTTTCTGAAGTTAGATCAAGTTTGTATTCCTGGGATGAATCCAGTTTAGTCATTGTATATTATGTACTTTCCTTCTTATACCGTGTAGGGTCCATTTGCTAATATTCTGTTTCTGATTCTTGCTTCTATGTCAGGAGTGTGTGGTTGACCTGTGATTTTTGTTTCTCAAACTGTCCTTGACAGGATTTAGCATGAAGGTTATCTTACAAAATGAATTATGGAGTGTCCCTCCTTTTCTACTTTTCCCAAGATCTGTGTCAAATTGAAAATATTTATGCCTGACGTTTGTCAGAATTCAGTGGAAAAGCCTGAAGTTTCTTGTGAAAAGCATTTTTTGGTTTTTTCTGTTGCTGTATTTGTTGATGGTTGTGGAGTGATATAGACTGGCTATTCCTTTCTGAGTCAATTTGGGCAACTTATGTTTTTCTAGACATTGGCCACCTTTTTCTAAGTTTCAAATTGGAATAAAATGGTCCATGATATCCTCTTCCTCCCCAAATTTTTCCTTTGTCTTACAGATAGGTGCAAGAAAATTGCACAGAACACCCATATATACTTCATCCGGATCTCTCTTTTCTTCTCTTTCTCTCTCTCTCTCTCTCTCTCTCTCTCTCTCTCTCTCTCTCTCTCTCCCTCTCTCTTTCCCTCCCTCCCTCCCTCCCTCTCTCTCTCTCTCCCTCTTTCTCATATTTTTAGTTGTTTCATTAAATCATTTCAGTTACTTGTCCCTAAATCCTTCTGCTTGTATGTTTTAAGAAAAATAATTGTCTGCTCTAAAATCTTTTTTTAAAGTAAATCTTTATTGTTCAGATTATTACAGTTGTTCCTCTTCCCCCACCCCATAGCTCTCCTCCACCCAGTTCCCATCCCACCCTCTGCCCTTACCCCTCCCACTGTCCTCATTCATAGGTGTACGATTTTTGTCCAGTATCTTCCTGCACCCCCACACCCCTTTCCCCCCAAGAATTGTCAGTCCACTCCCTTTCTATGCCCCTGGTTCTATTATATTCACCAGTTTACTCTGTTCATCAGATTTTTTATTCACTTGGTTTTTAGATTCACTTGTTGATAGATATGTATTTGCTGTTCATAATTTTTATCTTTACCTTTTTCTTCTTCCTCTTCTTAAAGGATACCTTTCAGCATTTCATATAATACTGGTTGGGTGGTGATGAACTCCTTTAGCTTTTTCTTATCTGTGAAGCTCTTTATCTGACCTTCAATTCTGAATGATAGCTTTGCTGGGTAAAGTAATCTTGGTTGTAGGTTCTTGCTATTCATCACTTTGAATATTTCTTGCCACTCCCTTCTGGCCTGCATAATTTCTGTTGAGAAATCAGCTAACAGTCATATGGGTACTCCCTTATAGGTAACTGACTGTTTTTCTCTTGCTGCTTTTAAGCTTCTCTCTTTGTCTTTTGTTCTTGGCATTTTAATTATGATGTGTCTTGGTGTGGTCATCTTTGGATTCCTTTTGTTTGGGGTTCTCTGTGCTTCCTGGACTTGTAAGTCTATTTCTTTCACCAGGTAGGGGAAGTTTTCTGTCATTATTTCTTCAAATAGGTTTTCAATATCTTGCTCTTTCTCTTCTTCTGGCACCCCTGTAATTCGGATGTTGGTGCACTTGAAGTTGTCCCAGAGGGTCCTTACACTATCTTCATATTTTTGGATTCTTTTTTCTTTTTGCTTTTCTGGTTGAGTATTTTTTGCTTCTTCGTATTTCAAATCTTTGACTTGATTCTTGCGATCCTGTTGTCTGCTGTTGGATCTCTGTATACTATTCTTTATTTCAGTCAGTGTATGCTTAATTTCTAGTTGGTCTTTTTTCATATCCTCCAGGGTCTCACTAAATTTGTCAGTGGTTTCTAGAAAATTCTTGAAAAACCTTATAACCGTGGTTTTGAACTCTATATCCAGTAGTTTGCTTTCTTCCATTTCTGTCATTTCTGACCTCTTTCTTGGTCTCTGCATTTTTTATGCTTCCCTGCATTGGTAGAGTGGCTTTGTGTGCTAGGTGTCCTATAGGGCCCAGTGGCTCAGCCTCCCCAATTACCTGAGGTGGACACTCTTGCTGCACCCCTTTGTGGGCTTTGTGCACTGTCTTGTTGTAGTTAAGCCTTGATTGTTGTAGGTATCACTGGGAGGAATTGACCTCCAGGCCAATTGGCTGTGATAATCAGCTGTGTCTATGGTGGGAGAACTTCTGTGCTGAAGACACCCTTCTTGGGCAAGACTTGCTTCAGTGGGGCTTTGGTGTTCACTGAGTCTGCCCCCTGAGTGTGTCCCTTATGGATCTGTGGAGTTGTAATCTGGATGGTCCCACTCTGACCACTGTGTACACTGGCTCTTGGATCACTAAGGAGGTGGTAATTTAGCCTCTGCCTGAGGCTACCCAGCAGGAGCTATGAAGAGATATGCAGATTCTTCTTCTTTGTTTGGGGTTTGGAGGTGCCCAGATGAGGCCCAGTTGTGAAGCAATGCAAGCTGCTGTGGGGCCTTGGGCCTTCTCTTGGAAGTTCTGGGTCTGTCTGGCCCAGCTGCAGTTTGTTAGGTAATTTTCAGATTGCAAAGGGCCAGGGCATTCATATGCAAAACCTCTACCGCAGCTTGGGTGTGGCGGGGTCTCAGGGAATCAACAGGGTGGAGCAAGCAGCTATGGCTTATCCTCAGCCCTGCCCGCATCTCAGTGTTCTGGTAATTGCTGCAAGCACCTCTGAGGGAAAGCCGCCCTGGAGTTCCAAGTTCTCCCTGCTGCCAGACAGTCCAATTTCTCCCCGTATGAGTCTGGGTCCCCAGAGACTTCCCGGAACTGGAGTTCAGAGCAGTCGGGGGCTTGTGACTCCCTCCCAATTCAAAAAGACAGCCGCCTCCTCAGTTGCCAACCCTTGCCGTGTGCGCCTCTGTACCTCTGCACTTCCGCAGCTCCTCTGAGTCTCAGTGTGCTTTTCTCTTTTCTTCTAGTTGTAGAATTTCCACTCAGCCAGCCTTCCTGTAGTTCTGGATGATGTCCGTTTTGTCTTTTAGTTGTGTTTTTGAATTTGTTGTGGGAGGCAGCAATTTCTGGTGTTTACCTATGCTGCCATCTTGGTTTCCAGTCTCTGATCTGCTCTAAAATCTTAATGCAATTTTCACACTCAGAAAATTTGACATTGAGATGATACAATTATTATTCTCACTCAAATTTTCAGATTATCCTAATATCATTTTTATCTATTTATTTAAAAAACTTCTTTCCCCTCAAAGACCATGCATTGCATTCAGTTGTCGTGTCTCTTTAGTGTCCTTGATACTCAAACAATTTCCCAGATTTCTCTTATTCTTGCATGACATTGACATTTTTGAAGGTCCAGGTCTGTTGTTGCTCAGAAAGCTTTGGTTGGAGTTACAGTTTCTGATTCCTTCCTCCTGTTTTTCCCTTTGTTTTCTTCTAAGAGTTTTACATTTTCAGTTTTTACATTTATTTTATTTTTTTTAAACATATTTTATTGATTTTTTATTGAGAGGAAGGGAGAGTGATAGAGAGTTAGAAACATCGATGAGAGAGAAACATCGATCAGCTGCCTCCTGCACATCTCCCACTGGGGATATGCCCGCAACCCAGGTACATGCCCTTGACTGGAATCGAACCTGGGACCTTTCAGTCCGCAGGCCTACGCTCTATCCACTGAGCCAAACCGGTTTCGGCCAGTTTTTACATTTAAATCTTTAATCCATTTCAAGTTAATTTTTGTGAGTGGTGTAATTTCATTCTCTGCATGTATTTATTAAGTTTTCCACCAACATTAATTGAAGAGACTATCTTTTCTGCATTGATGGTTCTCAGTTCCCTCATCAGATATATTTTGACTCTATGTTCAAGGGTTTATTCCTGAGTTCTCTATTTTGTTCCATTGGCCTATGTGTCTATTTTTATTTTTGTTAATCCTCACCTGAGGATATTTTTCCATTGATTTGAGGAAAGAGTAGAGGGGAGGGAGGGAGAGAGAAAGAGAGAGAGATATTGAGAGAGAGAGGTGAGAAAGACACAGTGATTGGTTTCCTCCCACCCATGCCCCGACCAGGGCCAGGGATTGAACCTGAAACTCAGGTACCTGTCCTTGACCAGAAATCGAACTTGAGACTCTTTGGTGCATGGGCCGCCACTCTAACCACTGAACAATACAAGCCAACTCTATGTGTCTATTTTTATGGCAGTACCATACTTTTGATTAGTATAGCTTTATAGTAAAGTTTGGTCATTAACTATGAGGCCTCCAGTTTGCTAGAATATTCAGGATTGCTTTGGGCATTTGGGGTCTTTTGTGGCTCCATACAAATTTTAGGGTTGCTTTTTCTCTTTCTGTAAAAAAAAATACCATTTGAGCTTTTTTTTAACCTTTATTGTTTAAAGTATTATAGATGTACACCTTTTTCTCGCATTGACCCCCCTCCCACTTCCCACTCTCAACCCCTCTCCAGGCCTTCACCCCACCACTATTATCTGTGTCCAAAGTTTTGCCTCTACTATATAATAAAAGGCTAATATGCAAATTGTCCCCTTGATCAGAGTTCAACCTGGAGTTCGCCCAGGGAGTGGGGCCAGCTGGCCAACTACCTGCAGCCCCTCCCCCAGGCTGGTCTGGCCCGATCGGCCCAATTGGGGTGGGCCAGCCGGACCCCACCCATGCACAAATTCATGCACTGGGCCTCTAGTAGCATATAAGCTCTTTGGTTTTACTCTTTCCTCCCTCCACTTCTCTCTGATGATCCTCAGTCTGTTAAATGTTTCCATGTCTATTTTTTTTGTCAGCTTATTTTGTCAGTTTATTTTGTTCATTAAATTCCACATATAAATGAGATCATATGATACTTGTCTTTCTCTGACTGAATTCTTTCACTTAGTATAATACTCTCTAGGTCCCTCCACGCTGTCTCAAAGGGTAAAAGACTCCCCCCACCTTTTTTTTTTTTTTACAGCTGCATATAGTATTCCATTGTGTAAATGTACCATAGGTTTTTTATTCACTCATCTCCTGATGGGCACTTGGAGTTTGGGAGTATTCCTTCTTTAATATTTTGGAAGAGTTTAAGAAGAATTGGTGTTAACTGTTTTTTAAATGTTTGGTAAAATTCACCAGTGAAACTGTTTTGGGGATTTTCTTTTTTGGGAGTTTTTTTTATTATTATTATTCAATATCCTTACTCATTATTGGTCATTTGTTCATATTTTCCATTTATTCATGATTCAGTCTTGGTAAGTTGTATGTTTCTAGGTATTTCTCCATTTCTAGGTTATCCAGTTTAATGGTGCATAATTGTTCATAGTAATCTCTCACAATCCTGTTTTTCTGTGGTGTCAGTTGTAATATCCCCTCTTGTGTTTCTGATTTTACTAATTTGCATCCTCTTTTTTTCTGAGTTAGTCTAGCTAGGTTTGTCAATTTTGTTTAGCATTTCAAAAAAATCCAGATCTTAGGTTTGTTGATCTTTTCTCTTACTTTTCTGTTCTTCATTTTATTTTTTCCTGCTCTGATCTTTGCTATTCCCTTCCATTGCTACCTTTGGACTTATTTGGTTCTTCTTTTATTTGTTCCGTGAGGTGTAAAGTTAGGTTATGTTTTTAGAGCTCCTCCTTGTTTCTTTTTTTAATATATATATATATATATATATATATATATATATATATATATATATATTTCAGAGAGGAAAGGGGAAGGAGAGAGAGATAAAAACATCAATGATGAGACAGAATCATGGATCGGCTGCCTCCTGCACAACCGCCACTGGGGATCAAGCCTGCAAATTGAGCATGTGTCCTGACTGGGAATTGAACCATGACCTCCTGGTTCATAGGTAGATGCTTGACTACCAAGCTATGGCTGGGCTCCTTGTTTGTAATGTAGCATTTATTGCTATGAGCTTCCCTCTCAGGACTGCTTTTGCAGTATCCCATACTCTTTGGCATGTTGTGCTTCCATTTTCATTTGTTTCAAGATATTTTTCAATAGGCATTTTAACTTCTTTTTGACCCTTTGTTTGTTCATGAATGTGTTGTTTAGTATCCACATATTTGAATTTTCTAGCTTTGCTCCTGTTATTGATTTCTAGTTTCATATTATTGTGGTCAGAAAAGGTAATTGGTATGATCCCAGTCTTATTAAATTTGCTTAGACTTTGGCTAGGAGGAAGAAGTGGCATCTGACTGTCAGCAGCTGCAGTAGTCTTGAGGGGCAGTGGCTGTGCTGCTCACTGAGAGCCAGTCCCTTGGCCAGGTGGTCAGTACTGGGCCATGGCATCATGAAGCTACAACCTGAGCATCCTCTACAAAGGTCAAGCACAAGGTGGTGCTACTCAAAGCTACCTATGAGGCACTGTCCTTCAGCTTCTTCCAGTGGTCTAGTGTTCAGAAATTAATGACCTTCACAAGTCAACTGATTGGGGAATGTTTAACAAAAGGCAACAGAGCCTCTGTGAACAAACAAGAATATCTGTGCCAAGTCTCATGGGAAGCAACAGTCTTGCAGGAGTGGTCTTGCTGGCAGTGCCCATCCTGGGTGGTTTTCACCTTGTTGGAGAAGGTGCTGGATGAGTTCTCCAAGCAGATTGACAGGATGGAGTTGGATTCCCTGCTACCATCCAGGATGCAGCCCTGGATGGCTACCTTAGTACATACCAGAATCCCTGAGAAGCTGACCTCATGAGTAAAGTGCAGGCTGAACTAGATGAGACCAAAATAATTCTACACAATACCATGGAGTCTTTGTTAGAATGAGGCAAGAAGATAGATGACCTGGTGTTCAAATCCAAAGTTCTGGGAATACACTCTAAAACCTTCTACAAAATGCCTGGAAACAAAACTGCAGTCATGTGACTGAAGCCAGCAGAGGCCTCTGTGCTGCAAAGTCGCCTTCATTCAGATTAGAACTGCAGCTCCAGGAAAAGCAGAGCTGCCATGTAAAGGCCCGGAGTGGGGACAAACTGTCATCTTTTACTTTGGAGCCACTGGAAAGGGACCTGGGGTGGGGAATGTTTAAACTCATATGTCTAGTAATTTTTGAAAAGATAATTTGAAAAACACAAACTGTTAGTGACTCTTGCAGATGCCAAAGGGCGTATTTCTAACCATGGGACAGTCCTGGGCCCTTGACTGTGTGGCACCCTGACTGTGTGGAGCCCCTGACTATGGTGCCTCTAGAGGTCAGAGTCACACTCTATTGATCATCAGATGCTTTTGGGTTTTACTTGTACATTAACTCTCTTATCACTCCAGTAAGTGGTGTGGTCCTGATCCACAGGGCTGGGGTAGGGGTGGCAGAACACACACTTGGTTCTCTTGTGAAAAGCATGTAGGGCCACTGGGGGTGGGGATAAGCAGGGCATGGGCCAGCACTTCAGGGCCAAGGCCATGATGATACAGTCACTGGGATTCACAAATTTGAGACGTGGTTGGTATTCTTGCTGAGATTGACATCCACCAAATTCCACAGGATATCTAAGAGGTATTTGCGGGTAGGAAGGCTGGGGGTAGGAAGGCACTTTGGCCTTGAATGTATGGCAACAAGATCGTCTTGGCAACCACCTGGGGCCTGTGTGTCTTAGCTAGTACTTTTCCTGTAGCCACCATTACTGGGCACCAAGAGTAGGTACCAGCTGACCTAAGGACTCCTAACATACCACTGTCCACCTGTGGTCTGAGCCAGTGCCCCACCCCCCAATGCCTGACCCCCTGCAGGAGCACTGCTTCCCCTACCCCCAATAGCAGAAGGCCCAACACTGGAAACAGGCCAGCAGAGCAGCCCAGGTGATGACTCAGGAGTTCCCAGGCCCCTTTTGGCCTTCCTGGTCCCTCAGGTCCTACTGCCATGTTCCAATTGCCTCCTCATACCCTGCTGTGCTGCCTGAGAACACAAGCTCAAGATGCACCCTTGAGACTGGTCCCCATTAAAGCTTCTGCAGGGGTGTGGTCAACCGGTGTGGTCTCATTCTCTAGAATCCTTTCCCAAGCATGCTGGTTCTTGCCCTACCCCACTACCCCAACAGGAAGTGAAAGCAGCCATGATTTCTCTTGCTTAGGCAAGAAGGTGGAATCTGCATGGTTTCTGAGTACCCCACCCATAGCAGGTTTACCTGGGGGCTGCACTTTTTCTCTGGGCACTGTGCTGGCCACAGGACTTTGGTACGCCTAAAGTAGCCTGCAGGTGTGGTTTTCCTACTACCATACACACCACAGGAAGGTGTAGACCAGCCTTGTCACTAGTGCCCAAGATGGCTGTGACCCCATTTAAGAAGATTGGGTCATGTCTGATTGTTCTGCTTTGGAGGATGATGGGGAGGAACTGGAGGGTGTGGATTAGGGAGAGGAGAAAGTGAGAGTGGGGAGGCAGGCTCAGGGCCTGTGCCATCATTTCCCTTGCTCCTGTTGTTCTAATATTAACTCATTTGGCAAACATTATATTTTAATAATTGCTGCCTAACTTTTCTCTGTGTTTTTATCTGGATAAAGTTGTCTTTTGAAATTCAAAGGAAAGTTTTGGTTATACTTGTTTTCTTACCTATAAGGTGATCTATCTTGGAGGATATTCTGTATGCACTAGAGAAGAATGTGTATTCTTCTGCTATTAGATAAAATAGTGTGTATATTTCTGTTAGGACCATTTGATTTGAAGTATGGTTAAAGTCCATTTCCTTGTTGATTTTCTGTCTGGATTATCTATCCATTGTGGAAAGTTGAATATTGAAGTCTGCTACCTACTATTATTGTATTATTGTCTATTTTTTACTTTAAAATTGTTAGTATTTGCCTATATATTTATACAGTGCTTGCTGATATTGTGTGCGTATGTATTTTCTATCATTATGTCATTAACTGACCACTCCTTATCATTATATAATTATCATCTTTGTCTCACTTTGTCTTGAAGTCCATTTTATCTGATACAAGTATGATCATCCTTGCTTTCCTTTGTTTCCCACTCACATGGAAGACCTTTGCCACCCTTTCACTTTAAGACCATGTGTGTCCTTAAAGCTGAAGTGATTCTCTTGTAGGCAGCATAGAGTTGGTTGTTTTTCTTTAAATTCATTCATCCACTCTATGCCTTTTGATTGTGGAAGTAAATCCATTTACATTTAAAGTAATTATTAATAGGTAAGGACTTACTAATGCTATTTTATTATTTATTTTCTGCCTGTTTTGTAGTACTGTAGTTCCTTTCTTACTTTCTTGTTGCTTTTCCCTGTGAGTTGATGATGTTCCATAGTAGTATGATTTGATTCTCTTCATCTTCTGTGAATGTGCCACATCCAGCAGCTAGGGTTCAGGATCTGAAGAAGGGGCCATGCACAGATGAAAACACTAGACAATAAATATGAATTTAGAAGGCATGGGGGCCAGGCAGAAACTTCCCTCTAGACAAGAAGCTCCCTGAAGCCCTGGACCTGTCAGCTTTTATTCAATTTTAGATACACATCTTGCCCTCAGTTAGGCATGGCAATCTGGTAGCAGGCAGACTATTTCAAAGGTCAGTAAATATAAGTAAAGATTTACTTTGCGAGTATTGGGTTAGGAAATTGTTTCGAGCCACCACTATCTCGACAGAACAATCAGTGCATAGCCCTTGCTAAAACTCAAGGTTCATCAGCCATCTGAGTTCCCTGTTGCACTTTCAGGATAGTGTTTGACAATGAATGGCTTCCTGCATCTCCCCCTTTTTTTTTTCTTAATAAATCTTGAAAAGTATATGCCATCTGTAGGGCTTGAGTCCTTTTAAGACTCTTCATTCCACATCTGCAGACTAGAAATAAACATATAAGAACAAGAATGAGACAGACCATAGTGGTTATGCTAAGAGGCAAATGTAAGGAAATCCAATGAAAGAGATTAAATTCTTTCATATCCTTTTTAAATTGCTGCCAGGCATCTAAGGAATTAGTTTGTAAGTTTGCCTGGGATAATTGTACAATATGCTGCTGTAATTCTAAAATATCAAGGGTTGTGTTATCTTTACCCCAAGCACCAAGAAAGTGATTTTTATTGATTCCCAAGGGTGTAAGGTACTATTGTAGGGAACGGGGGTAACACAAATCTGGGAAAAATTATAATGACACTGTAAGGATATTCTTTGCTCCAAGCTGTGGATTTTATCACCCATTCAGAAGACTGTAGACTTTAGTGCCAATAATTCTATCTCAAAGTGGCTGTCAATTCTTTTTTGTATAGACAAGGTCTTAGTTACATTTTCCTTAACTTGTTGTACAAACTGAGAAGTTTGAACAGTTTGTACCATGGATGAAGCAGCAATTCCCACGGAAGTAAGTAACATTATGAGAGCAAAGAGTCCTGCAATTAACATTCCAAGAAATCTTTTTTGTCATTTTAATATTTTTACCAGGTCATGTAACAGTTGGTAGGTTTGATGAGATTCCCAAGGCTCGGTTAGGTTAGAAGGAACCAAAGCTAAAGCAGGTTGTTTTAAAATCATGAGGGAATCTTTTTGGAATGTAGAATAAATACAATGGGATAGTGTGCAGCCTGTGCATGACATCTCATATAGATGGCTTGTTGCATTAAGACACATCTGGATGGGGACTGAGAGGAGTAGAAAAGGATTAAATACGCAAACAGTGGCAAATACTGTCTTATTGGGAGTTCCCCATGAAGTACAAATGGAATTATTTCAGCTATACTTAAAACCGTTCCATTTTATAGGTGCAAGTGCAGCAGCTAATTTCCATTGAGTATTTTGTAGGGGCCAATTATCATGTTGTAATTGAGATCCAACAAATCCTCCTCCATACCATGAGATGGAGTGATTAGCTTCAACATATAGATAGGATGCAGTCCCCTTCCATTTTAGGGTGCGACTGCTACTATACGCAGACCCATAGGGGCTGCAATCCACAAAGGAAAAACTGTTATTAAGTTTGCTGCTGGTGGGGTGTGCTGGGGTCCAACCCCAGCAGGTCCAGGGGTCCCCAATAGGTGTGGACGGAGTCGGTGAAGAAGGAATGACATGGAGGCAGTGTTCAGGTGATAATCATAGCCAGGTTCTGTAGCCAGGTTCTATCCAGGTTCTCCTGCCATGTTCTGTCTAGGTTCTCTAGCCAAGTTGTGTAACCAGGTTCTGTCCAGGATCTTTTGCCATGTTCTCTCGCTTGGTTCTGTCTCTAGGTTCTGAGTCCTGTTGTCTTGTTACATCTGTATTTATACCAGTTGATTCCAATCCTATCAATCTGTATTCCAAAGGTTAGGGCATTTCTTATCTCCATTCCAGGGAGTAAAGATTATGTAGCTTAAGCGTGATTGTTTGTAGTTAAAGTGATTAACTACCCGCCTGGCACTTAGTTAAGGGGTTTTATCCCCCCCCCTAACTTCAGGGGGAAATCCCTACCTGGGGAAACAACCTTTCTCGGAGAGGTGACCTTGGTTAAAACATATAGCTCCAAGAAGGTGAGCAAACATATTAAGAACAGTATGCCATATACGCCAGGTCCCTTGAAACATATGCTGTGCAGATGTTTCTTCCCTGCAGTGACTGTGTCAAGCAGCAAGGATGGATCGGCTCCCAGCATATTCCCCCTTTTTTATTTTTTAAATGATAGTGCATGTAAATCAGCGACCACCTCTCGGATTGGGGTGTTTAAGACTCGGAAGAAGACTGACAAGCAATGATAGCGAGCATAGCTATAAACATAGTGGATGGATTGCACAAGGAGCCTTGTTCCTATAGAAGGTTGCTGGCCTCTTCAGTCAAGGGATTTCAGCTGTCCTCAAGTCGGGGGTTTGGTTGTCCTTGTTGATCTGGCTACGGGCAGCATCATTGGTGGTGGGCTTCCGGAAGCGTCAGCGAGTTGAAGGGCTGCATCAAAGGGTCCATCAGGGCCGTGCTTGATGGTGGTGTCGGTGTCCGAGGAGGAGTCAGCTGTGCCCTCTGGGTCAGCCGATATGGATAATACCGGGGAGGAGGAGGAGGAGGATGAGGCAGAGACGGAGGGTGGTGTGACATAAGGTCGGATTAGATGGTCTGGAATCCACACAGGTGAGTCTGCATCCTGTGGAAATATACAAGCATCTCCTCTCCCCCAGGTTAAAAGTACATCAGGTCCCTTCCAGGCCCCTGTAAGTTAAGTCTTTCCATTTGACGAAATAAGTGAGTTTCTGCTAAATGAAAGTTTCTTTTGCTGGTTTACTCAGAGTCCTCAGACTTGGCTGAGAGAGTAGCTTCCACTTCTTGCATTTCTACCATCTGTTGGGCCTCAGTTGTTAACTTCTTCAGCTGACCCCATGTTGGCACCTCAGTCCCTTGCATAGCCTTTCTTTTCTTCTTTTTTCCGCTTTTCTGTCATTGGGGCAACTCTAAGTCTTTGGAACGATGGGACAAGGAGCTTCTCTGGGTCCATTGTGGTGATGCACGTAATGTATTTACTCAATCCAAAGCAGGCATTAAAAAGAAAAACCCCAAATGCTCTCTTGTATCCATTTTAAGAGTAGGATTGGTGCTTTCCGCTATTACCTGAGTCCTGATCTATCATCTCCAGGGAGAGCTTGCCAATCCTGCACTTTCCAGGGGTGGAAAGGCTGCAGTGGGGTTAAGGATAAGGCTCCTTGGGCCTACCTTCTCCCATGCCTTTACATTTACCTTTCCTTCTTCAGAAAAGCATGGACATACTTCTTGTATAAAACGTTCTGTCTGACTGGGTGTAACCTTAACTCCTCTGCTAGCAAGCATATGTGTTAAAAGATCAATACGGAGTCTTTTTTCTTTAGACTCAGTATGGCACATCTTCTTAATCTAAAGATCAATACAGAGTCTTCTTTCTTTGGACTCAGTATGGCACATCTTCTCAATCTAAGTTCTGTACTATCCACCTTCTTACCCTACTTATCCTCTATAGGGGGGGTCTGTAGACCCTGGTGGAGTCCTATCCATCCTGAGTGTGGGGGTTTCCAAGGGGGGGCTTACCTAGGGGAATCCTGTTCCAGGGGTTCCCAAAGGTGTGGACGGAGTAGGCGAAGACTATCCAACCTCTTCCTACGGTGGAGTCCTATCCGTCCCGAGTGTGGGGCACTTACCTAGGGGTCTCTGTTTGGACGCCAGATGCTGGGCTCCAACCCCAGCAGGTCCAGGGGTCCCCAAAGGTGTGGACGGAGTCAGCGAAGAAGGAATGACACAGAGACAATGTTCAGTTGATCAGCAGCCTAGCCAGGATCTCTAGCCAAGTTCTGGTCAGGATCTCCAGAAAAGTTCTGGTTAGGATCTCCAGCCAGGTTCTGTGTCCATGTTCTCTTGCTAGGTTCTCCAGCCAGGTTCTGTCCAGGTTCTCCAGCCAGGTTCAGTCACCAGGTTCTAGTCAGGTTCTCTTGCCAATTTCTGTAGTCAGGTTCAGTCCAGGATCTTTTACCATGTTCTCTCGCTAGGTTCTGTCTCTAGGTTCTGTCTCTAGGTTCTGAGTCCTGTTGTCTTGTTACATCTGTATTTATACCAGTTGATTCCAATCCTATCAATCTGTATTCCAAAGGTTAGGGCGTTTCTTATCTCCATTCCAGGGAGTAAAGATTATGTAGCTTAAGCGTGATTGTTTGTAGTTAAAGTGATTAACTACCCGCCTGGCACTTAGTTAAGGGGTTTTATTCCCCCCCCCCCCAACTTCAGGGGGAAATCCCTACCTGGGGAAACAACCTTTCTCGGAGAGGTGACCTTGGTTAAAACATATAGCTCCAAGAAGGTGAGCAAACATATTAAGAACAGTATGCCATATACGCCAGGTCCCTTAAAACATATGCTGTGCAAATGTTTCTTCCCTGCAGCGACTGTGTCAAGCAGCAAAAATGGACCAGCTCCCAGCAGGGGTGGTCACTATAACAGTCTTGCCAATTAATTTCTTCCTAGGTGGGGTGCCATTCATAAAACTTTTTACATAATGGCTTAGTGGGGGGATGTCTTAGCAATGTTACATTTTCTGTACCTCCCCCAGGAGCAAGCAGTGATAGCAGATGTATTTAGGCTTTTGCTTCCCCCTCCTTTGGTGTCCATGCTAGCCAGAAACCTCTTTTTAATTCTACACACAGGAACAGTAGTTGGATTCTGTGACATACAAAAGGGAAGCTGGTGGCAACACCCGTGTAATTATACTTTGCTCATATACTTCCTTGTTCCACCTGTGGTCCTCCTGGATGACCAAGGTGCTTGGTATTATTGGTGACTACACTAGGCGGGGGATCAGCCCAAGTAAGGTACCTTACCCATGGAAGGACAGGAACATAAGTCCAATATACTTCCCCATTTGCCTCTGGTAGTATCACCGCACAACTGATGATTGCTACCATGGCAAGAAAAACGTTCTCAGGCATTTTTGGGGTTTTGGTCTCCTCACAAATTCGCTCAGCTTTCTGGACCGTCTTCTTTATCATCCTCCAGGTCATCTCCAGACTGTTTGTCATCTGTCTCATTCTCCTCCCATTCCTTATCTTCAGCGTGTTGCTTGGAGCTACTGCTATCTGTGGCTGGAGTAGTCGATTGTCTGCAGCTGTAGGAACAGGGTCCAACTCCAGGTGCAGGGTCTTCATTTATCCGGTCAGTTGCTTCCTCGGATCCATGTTGAAATTTAATATTTCTTGCAGGAATCCACATGGGCTTGGAGGAATTTTCTGGAAATACACAAGCATATCCTAGACCAAATGTTAACAAGGGGTCAGGGCCTTTCCATAAACCAGACTCAGTATCTTTCCATTTATCCAGACCATTTTCCTTTGGCTTATTCTGACACCAGTGTAATTACATGGGTGTCTTGCCATCAGCATTACAAGTGAAAAAATTTAAAGTAATTAGGGCTTCATGTAGTTTACTTACAGGACATTTCTCCACTATTCCCCCTTTTTGTTTTTCAAGTTGGGATTTTAGCCGCTGATGTTGGATTTCTATAATTGCCTGTCCCATAATTTGTTGAATTTTCTATTATAAAATTGCTAGAAATGACAGCTTGTGTCACTGAGTCATTTTAATTAATTAATTTATTTAAGGTATTACATATGTGTCCTTATCCCACCATAACACCCCCAAACTCCCCAACTCATGCCCTCAACCCCCTGTTGTCTATGTCCATTAGTTAGGCTTATGTGCATGCATACAAGTCCTTTGGTTGATCTTTCTCTATTACTCCCACCCTCCCCTACCTTCCCTCTGGGGTTTGACAGTCTGATCGATGCTTCTCTGTCTCTGGATCTGTTTTTGTTAATTGGTTTATGATGCTCATTATATACCATAAATGAGTGAGATCATGTGATATTTGTCTCTTTCTAACTGGCTTATTTCACTTAGCATAATGTTTTCCAGATCCATCCATGCTGCTGAAAATGGTAAGAATTCTTTCTGTTTTACTGCAGCGTAGTATTCCATTGTGTAGATGTACCATTGATTTTTAATCCACTCATCTGCTGATGGGCACTTAGGCTGTTTCCAGATCTTAGCTATGGTGAATTGTGCTGCTATGAACATAGGGGTGCATATATCCTTTCTGATTGGTGTTTCTAGTTTCTTGGGATAAATTCCTAGAAGTGGGATCACTGGGTCAAATGGGAGTTCCATTTTTAGTTTTTTGAGGAAACTCCATACTGTCTTCCATAGTGGCTGCACCAGTCTGCATTCCCACCAGCAGTGCACAAGGGTTCCTTTTTCTCCGCATCCTCACAAGCACTGTCATTTGTTGATTTGTTGATAATAGCCATTCTGACAGGAGAGAGATGGTACTGCATTGTTTTGATTTGCATCTTTCAGATGAGTACTGACTTTGAGCATATTTTCATATGTCTCTTGGCCTTTCTTCTGTCTTGTTTTGAAAAGTTTCCATTTTGGTCCCTTGCCCATTTCTTGATTAGGTTGTTTATCTTCCTTTTGTTGAGTTGTATGCGTTCCCTGTAAATGTTGGAGATTAAACCCTTATCGGTGATAACATTGGCACATATGTTCTCCCATGCAGTGGGCTTTCTTGTTGTTTTGTTGATGGTTTCTTTTGCTGTGCAGAAGCTTTTTATTTTGATGTAGTCCCATTTGTTTATTTTCTCTTCAGTTTCCATTGCCCTAGGAGCTGTATCAGTGACGAAATTGCTTCCGCATATGTCTGCTATTTTGCTGCCTGTGGATTCCTCTAGTATTTTTATGGTTTCTCATCTTATGTTTAAGTCCTTAATCCATTTTGAGTTTATTTTTGTGAATGGTGTAAGTTGGCGGTCAAGTTTCATTTTTTTGCATGTATCTGTCCAATTTTCCCAACACCATTTATTAAAGAGATTGTCTTGACACCGTTGTATGTTCATGCCACCTTTGTCGAATATTAATTGAGCATAGTTGTTTGGGTCGATTTCTGGGTTCTCTAGTCTATTCCATTGATCTACATTTCTGTTCTTGTGCCAGTACCAGGCAGTTTTGAGAACAGTGGCTTTGTAATACAGCTTGATATCTGATATTGAGATCTCACCAATTTTGTTCTTCTTTCCTAGGATTGCTGCAGCTGTTCAGGGTCTTTTTTTATTCCAGATGAATTTTTGGAGAGTTCATTCTAGATCTGTGAAATATGCCATTGGTATTTTAACAGGAAGTGCGTTGAATTTATAGATTGCTTTGGGTAGTATGGACATTTGAATGATGTTGATTCTACCAATCCATGAACACGGTATGTTCTTCCATCTGTTTATGTCTTCCTCTATCTCTTTTTTCAAAGTCCTGTAGTTTTCTGAGTAGAGGTCTTTTACATCTTTAGTTAAGTTTATTCCTAGGGATCTTAATTTTTTTGGTGTGATAATAAATGGGATTGCTTTTTTTAGTTTCTCTTTCTCTAAGTTCACTATTGGTGTATAGAAATGCCATAGATTTGTTGGCGTTAATTTTGTATCCTGCTACATTGCCGTATTCATTTATCAAGTCTAATAGTTTTTTGACGGAGTCTTTAGGGTTTTTTATGTACAATATCATGTCATCTGCGACTAAGGACAGTTTTACTTCTTTTCCAATTTGGATGCCTTTTATTTCTTCTTCTTGTCTAACTGCAATGGCTAATACTTCCAGTACTATGTCGAACAGGAGTGGTGAGAGGGGGCATCCCTGTCTTGTGCATGTTCTTAAGGGAAATGGTTTTAGTTTTCGACCATTGAGTATGATCTTGGCTGTGGGTTTGTCATATATGGCTTTTATTATGTTGAGGTATGATCCTTCTATTCCTACCTTGTTGAGAGTTTTTATCAAAAATGGGTGTTGGATTTTGTCAAATGCTTTTTCTGCATCAACTGATATGGCTTGTGGTTTTTTTCTCTCAATTTGTTTATGTGATGTATCACGTTTTTTGATTTGAGGATATTGTACCATACTTGCATCCCTGGGATAAATCCTACTTGGTCATGGTGTATGATCTTTCTGATGTACTGCTGGATCCAATTTGGTAAGATTTTGTTGAGTATTTGGCATCTATGTTCATGAGGGATATTGGCCTGTAATTCTCTTTCATTGTGTTGTCTCTATCTGGTTTTGTTATTACAGTGATGCTGGCTTCATAGAATGAGCTTTGAAGTATTCCTTCCTCATGGATTTTTTGGAATAGTCTGAGGAGGATAGGTTTTAGTTCTTCCTTGAGTGTTTGGAAAAACTCCCCTGAGAAGCCATTGGGCATTGGGCTTTTGTTTGCTGGAAGCTTTTTGATGACTGCTTCAATTTCTTCCATAGTTATTGCCCTATTAAGATTATTAGATTCTTCCTGATTGAGTTTTGGAAGGTTGTATTTTTCTAGGACTATGTCCATTTCCTCCAGGTTGTCTAGTTTGTTGGAGTAGAGTTGTTCATAGTACTTTTTAACAGTCATTTGTATTTCTGTGAGGTCTGTTGTTATTTCACTTCTATCATTTCTGATTTTGTTTATTTGGGTCCTCTCTCTTTGCTTCTTGGTGAGTCTGGCTAGAGGTTCATCCATCTTGTTTATCCTTTCAAAGAACCAGCTCTTGGTTTCATTGATTTTCTGTGTTGGTTTTTTTGGTCTCTATTTCATTTATTTCTGCTCTAATCTTTATTATCTCCTTCCTTCTGCTCACTCTGGGGTTTTCTTGTTGCTCTCTTTCTAATTCTTTGAGTTGTAGAATTAGATGATTTACTACCATTTTTTCTTGTTTTTTGAGGTAGGCCTGTAGAGCTATAAACTTCCCTCTCAGGACTGCTTTCATTGTGTCTCATAGGTTTTGTGTTGTTGTGTTTTCATTGTCATTAGTTTCCAGGATGTTTTTAATTTCTTCTTTGATCTCATTGTTAACCCAATCAATATTTAATAACATGCTATTCAGCTTCCAAGTGTTTGAGTGTTTTGGATTGTTTTTATTGTAGTTTATTTCTAATATTATGCCATTGTGGTCTGAGAAGATGCTTGGTATGATTTCAATCTTCATAAATTTGTGGAGACTTTGCTTGTGACCCAATATGTGGTCTATTTATGAAAATGTCCTACGGGCACTTGAGAAGAACGTATATTCTGTGGCTTTGGGGTGAAATGTTCAGAAGATGTCTATTAAGTCCATCTGATCTAGTGAGTCATTTAGGATTGCTGTTTCTTTGCTAATTTTTTGTCTAGAGGATTTATCCAGCGATGTCAGTGGTGTATTAAAGTCCCCTACTATGATTGTATTGTTGTCAATCTCTCCCTTGATATCTTCCAGGAGTTTTGTTTATGTATTTGGATGCTCCTACATTGGGTGCATATATGTTTATCAGGGTTTTAGCCTCTTGTTGTATCGATCCCTTTTGTATTATGAAGTGGCCCTTTTTATCTCTTATTATGGCCTTCACTTTCAGGTCTATTTTGTCCAATATAAGTATTGTTACCCCAGCTTTCTTTTCCTTTCCATTTGCCTGAAAGATATTTTTCTATACCTTCACTTTCAGTCTCTGTGAGTCCTTTATTCTGAGTTGGGTCTCTTGTAGACAGCAAATGTATGGGTCATGCTTTTTTTTATCCATTCAGCCACTCGATGTCTTTTGATTGGAGCATTTAGTCCATTTATGTTCAAAGTTATTATTGAAAGGTACTTGCTTGTAGTCATTTCTATTTTTGTGCCTATGTTCTTTCTTACCTTTTTATTTCTTCTTTTTACAGCATTCCCTTTAGCATTTCTTGCATTGCTGGCTTGGTGGTGATAAGCTCCCTTAGCCTTTTTTTTTCTGTGAAGCTTCTTATTTCCCCTTCAATTTTGAATGATAGCCTTGCTGGATAGAGTATTCTTGGATTTAATCCCTTGCTTTGCATCACTTTGTAAATTTCCGTCCATTCTTTTCTGGCATGATGTGTTTCTGTTGAGAAATCATTTGATAATCTAATGGCAGATCCCTTGTATGTAAGTTTCCGTCTCTCTCTTGCAGCCATTAATATTCTCTCTTTGTCCTGAACATTTGCCATAGTAATTATGATGTGTCTTGGTGTGGGTCTTTTTGTGTTCATCTTGCTTGGGACTCTGTGCTTGTGTGACTTTTTTCTTCCCCACCTCAGGGAAGTTTTCTGACATTATTTCTTCAAATAGGTTTTCTAATCCTTGTTCCTCTTCCTGTCGTTCTGGCACCCCTATTATTCATATGTTGCTTCGTTTCACATTGTCCCATAGCTCCCTTAGGCTCTCCTCCTGTCTTTTAATTTTTTTCTCCAGTTGCAGTTCAGTTTGGGTGTGTTTTGCTTCCATGTCTTCTAATTCGCTAATTCGGTCCTCTGCTTCTCCTAGAGTACTATTGGAACTTTCCATGGTGTTTTTTATTGCAGCGATATCACTCTTTATTTCTTCTTGATTCTTACATAATTTATTGTTTTTTTTCACCCATTTCATCTTGATTCTTACATAAGTTGTTGATTTTTTCCTCCATCAGGTTTATGAAGTGTATGATGCTTATTCTCAATTCTTATTTTGACATATGGCATGCCTTTGTTTCACTTAGCTGCTTTTCTGGTGATTCCTCCTTTTCTTCCCTTTGAGGGTTTCTTTGTCTACCCATTTTTGGTCTCACCAACTGATCTAGATGTCGAGTCATGCAGGGGCTGCTCCTTGGGTGGCAGTGGTTCCTTGGGCTGCAGTTGCTCCTCAAGTTGTCATGGTAGTGGCTGCTCCTCAGTTGGCAGCGGCCCCTCTGGTGGGTGCTGTTCGCAGCAGTGGTGTCTCCTCTGGCTGGTGGTAAGGCTGCTTGCACAGCTGCTGTTCCTTGGACAGGGATGGGCTGATCACGAGGCTGCCGCTCTTCAGGTGGGGGCAGGCTGAGTGCGGCTGCTGCTCCTTGGACAGGAGCGGGCTGTTCACGTGGCTTCTGCTCCTTTATGTTCACGGACTGCTCATGTGGCTGCTGCTCCTTGGATGGGGGCTGGCTGCAAGCTGCTGCTGTTCCTCAGATGGGGTCGGCTGCTCGTGAGGCTGCCACTCTTTGGACAGGGGCAGGTTGCTTACAGGGCTACTGCTCCTCATACCTGTGCGGGCTGCTCACACAGTTGCTGCTCCTCAGATGGGGGACGGGCTGCTTGCGTGGCTGTTGCTCCTCGGGCGGGAGTGAGCTGCACGTGTGGCTGCTGCTCCTCAGATGGGGCGGGATGCTCACTCAGCTGGTGCTCATCAGACAGGTGCAGACTTCGTGTGGCTGCTGCTCCTTGGACCAGTGTGGGCTGCACAGGGCTGCCGCTCCTCGGATGTGGTCGGTCTGTCTGTTCATGTGGCTGCTACTCCTTGGACAGGGGCAATCTGCTCAGGCGGCTGCTGCTCCTTGGGCTGGAGTGAGCTGCACATGCGGCTGCTGCTCCTCATAAGGGGGCTGTCTGCTTGCGTGGCTGCTGCTCCTTGGACGGGGGATGGGCTGCTTGCGTGGCTGCTTCTTTTCAGGCGGGAGTGAGCTGCATGTGTGTCTGTTGCTCCTCAGTTGGGGGCAGGCCACTCACCAAGCTGCTGCTCGTTGGACAGGTGCAGGCTGCATGTGTCTGCTGCTGCTAGGACCAGTGTGGACTGCGCAGGGCTGCTGCTCCTCAGATGTGGGTGGTCTGCTCATGTGGCTCCTGCTCCTCAGACTGGGGGAGGCTGCTCGGTGGCTACTGCTCCTTGAATGGGAGCAGGCTGCTCACAGTGATGTTCCTCGTATGGGTATGGGCTGCTCACACTGCTGCTGCTCCTCGTATGGAGGCAGGCTGCTCGTGAAGCTGCTGCTCTTTGGATGGGGGCAGGCTCTGTGGGGCTGCTGCTCCTCAATTGTGGGCAGGCTGCTCATGTGGCTGCTGCTCCTCGGACAATGGAGCGGGCCACTCACACAGCTGACAGCTGCTGCTCCTTGGACAGGGGCAGGCCATGTGAGGCTTCTGCTTTTAGGCCTGGGACAGGCTGCTCGTGGGGCTGCTGCTCCTTGGACAGGAGTGGGCTGCTCATGTGGTTGCAGTGCCCCGGGCTAAAGCGTTTGGCTGGTTGGAGGAGAGCGTGCTTCAGAACTCACAGGAAACTGCGCCTGGGGTGGCTGGAAACTCGGTGACTGTGGGACCACAGCCGAGGTAGCAGGTCCCTGGCAGGGGTGGCTGTAGAGTCCCAGGTGTTACCTGAGGGCACCCTGGGTGGAGGTGAGGCTGTGCTCTCAGTTATATCAGCTCTACCCTTCGAAAAGGCGAGGCCTCTGAAGAAGAGCTGGCCTCTTGGTCCTGTTTGCAATGGTAGCAGAGGCTGCCTAGTTAGGCGAGCCCGGTTAGCCTGCCCCCCAAGGTCCTGCGGGGTCTAACTGTGTCTCATTCACACACACACACCACACAACCACACACCACAGGCAACCACACACTCCTCTTTTGCTCCCTCACTGCCGCCTTCTTCCTGCCTCTGTAGCTGGGTCTAGGGTGTAATTGACCCGTTCGTGGATGGAGTTTCCTCTCCAGGTGTCTGGTTATGTGGTTTGCTCTCTAGCACATTAGCCAGACAGGATAAAAAATTCACCTTAACAAGACATGACACAAAGGGAACAAAACATGAATGTACTCATGACACTAATAACCCCAATGCAAGTGACCACCAGCACTGCGTGGTCTGGTCAGCCCTTCAGGCTGCCTCTTCTGGGCTAAGTCTTCCATGATTATGGAATCCAGATCTCAAATCCTCCAGTGCCAACAGTCCTGCGGATCTCCTTTCCACAGTCAGAGGCTGTGCCTGTCCCAAGTGATGTGGCTGGGTTCCACACGGTTTCCCTCTCACCCTCTGGGCTCAGAGATCTGGCAAACTTTCCTGCCCAGATCCTTGGTTTTTACCTTTCCAGGGGAATTCTGCCCTTTCTGGCTGCAAACTGTCTCACCAGCTGAGTCTCCTTCACCAATTCGAGGTGGATGTTATTCATTTCAGCTGATCATTCTATTTGCTCTGGGACAAGCCTTGGGACACATCTTCCTATTCTGCCTCCATCTTGTCTCTGTGTTTCACTGAGCCATTTTAATTGAGTAATAAATTTGCCATTTCTTCTAAAGAGATTTTTAGATAAGGTCTTAACTAATTAATGTCCTTTAATAATTTCTAAAATGTCATTTAAGGTTTTAAGGCAATCTTTTTTATTTCTACTTTTTAAGGTCTAATACATTGACTTTTAATTACAGTTCCTAAATATTTGAAGGGTGTTTCCCTCTGTATTTCCCCTCAGAGCAATCTCTAAGCCACATTTAGGGAGTTTCTTTTAAAAACTTTTACTTTCTTTTAAATAGAGCAACAAACTTGGTTGCTTTTCAGAAAAACCAGTAGGAGAGAAGTATGCTGACCAATACTGTAATGCATACATTTCAAGTAAAAGTAACTCTCTTTCACTTATGGTGTCTCATTAATGATAAGATTTAATGTTTGAATAATAACTTTTAGTTTACTTTGTAAATAGTAGTGGTAGAGATTTTAAAATTTCTCCTTTTTATTAAGCTTAAAATTTACTTTTAAACAGCATTCTTTTTGTCTAGTGCTCATTTGCACATGTATGCAAATTTTACTTTGGATTTTGTTAGCCTTTTTAAATTGATAAAGGTAGTGGTCTAGCCTTTGTTTAAACTTCCCTGAGATTTTATGACCCTTTTACAACTCTTGCAAATAGTTAACTTTAGAATTCATTTCTCTCTTTCAAAATTTCTTTTTTCCTTCTCATCACATACATAACCTTCACAAATTTCATACTTTCAAATTAGCCTTCAAACCTTCTTTCTATGCCTTTCAAAAATGCATAACCATGCCTTAGACCTCCTATTAAGTATTTCTATTCTAATATTCTTTCTTTCTGTCATTAACTTGTATATACCTTCAGTAATTTGTATAGATCTTTTTCCTCCTTTTCCTTTAAAATGTATGTCCTGCCTTTTATGATTAAAACTATACAATATTTAAACCTTAATTTTCTAATGATAATTAAAAGTAAACAGCCAGCGTTTCTTAGATTGACATATATCAACACACTTTCTGTAATTATTTTAAAAGACATCAATTAAATTTAAACTGGTCTTCATAATAAAATTTGATTCAAACCATAGAATTAATCCTCATTTTTGATCAGGCCAATAAAATATTATATCCTAGGTTGAAATTTTTACCACACATAGTACACATAAGGACTATAAGAATTATTTTCTCAAAAATAAATATTTATACTTTATGCATTTTGTTGTTATAACCATATAATTTCTCCCAACTTAATTTTAACTTTAAACTCTTAGAAGCCTCAAATTTTAGGTGGCAAGTTAAATACTTAGCATTTCTCAGATTAGTAATATATTTATATTTTTAAGGCTATATTTCAAATAAAATACAAAACATATTCTAGGAGCTCCAGTGGCGCAATCGGTTAGCGCGCGGTACTTATAAGACAAAACATATTCTATTAATAGATTCAAATCTATCCTGTGGATTTTTCATATGAAGCAAACTCGGATTAATATTTCAGTATTTTGTCATTTTAAAATACCTAGATATTTAATAATTTTTATTATTTAACTCAGCAAACTTTTAAATTACCAAAGGCTTTGGAAAATTATGGTTAGGCATATGAGGCTGGTGAAAAAGGCAGGGGGAGGAGAGAGCAGTCCTGGCCTAGCCACTTGGATTTTAAAACTGCCACATCCTTCCTCAGAGATAACGTTTAAGGTTATGGCTGAGGCTTCTCTGCTCTTACAGGGAGAAAGGTGACTGGCCTTTTCTTCTAACAGAGAGTGCAGTCAGTCTCCTCTTGAATGACTGGACTTTCATTATTAGTATATTTATAATTATTACTGAAAAGCTTTATTACAAATCCTTCATTTTAGTTACATCTATTTATTTATGTTTTAACAATTTTGAGATTTTAAAGCCAATTATTATTACCCAAAGAATTTTCTTTGGCAAATTCTGTAACAGAGATAACTTATTGACTTTCAGTGGCTTTAATGTTAAAGTATTATTTTATTTTATTTTATAAAAACAGCAGTGTCCCCGAGATCTAGGAGGCAACCTTGGAATGCGGTACATTAATTATTCAAGAATTACCCATTCTTATGGAAACATTAATCCTATTGCTCAAACATAGCCTGTATATTTTCCTTATGTCATTTTCACCATCTTTTAAAGAAAAACAGTCTTGGGTTTATTCTATAGCACCCATGAAAAGATAGGGCTCAGGCCAAGAGGCCACCCAAAATTGGGCGGGGCGCACCTTCTCTTAAGCTAGCCTTTTTCTCTTCATAGGTACAGAAATCCCAGATGCATCCCTAAGTTGTGAGAAATGTCTCATCTGCCCAACTTTTAAATGATGGACTGGGAAATAAAAACATGGCAAAAATGAGACTTTTAATAATACTCTTAAGAATGGGCATCCATTTTACAGGATCACCAAAAGTCCTAGTAATTAATGGGCTGGGGCCATTTTTGTTACTTCCTTTTGTCTAGGGAATTTTCCTAGAACCTGTGTTATCAGCCACGTGTATCGTTTATATTCTTTCTCTCCATCCCCACATTCTGTTTGCTCTGGGGAAATTTAGTAATGGCCTGGTCATTTACTGTTTCTTTTCTATTAAATTAAATTAAATTAAAGGTATGCTTAATAGACTAGCAATAAACAAATTAAATCAAACAACAAAGACAAATAAAACAACAATCAACAAACAAGCACCCATAACAAATAGACAAGACTTAATAAATCAGAGTCCTTTTCACGGATCTTTCAGATGTTTCACATTGCCTGGGACTTACAGCCAGGTGCAGCCCAGATCTTGGCCTGTTGTTCACAGATCTTTTTATTATTATTATTATTATTATTATTATTATTAGTTAAGGTATTACAAATGCGTCCTCATTCCCCCCCATTAACCCCCAACTCCCCCCCCCACCCCACCCCGCACACTCATGCTCTCATCCCCCTGTTGTCCATGTCCATTGGTTTGGCTTATATACATGGTAAGGGGAAGAGATCAACCGAAGGACTTGTATACATGTTGTTCACAGATCTTATCATATTCTGCTCTCCATAGCATTGACTAGCGTCTAAAGTTGTTTTAGCTAAAATCTGCCTGTCCCAAGGTGTCATATGGTAATTTTCAGACAAAGCATTAAGGAGTCTTTTTGTAAAAGAACTGTTAGTCCCATTTTCTCTAGCTGTTCAGCCTTTCCACACTAGAGGCAGAGAATATGGGGCCTTAGGTATTACAGACTTTTGATCCTCAACATGAAGTAGGCATAATGCAGTTCTAACAAGAACCCACCTAGTTAAAGATGACAAGGGCACTCATTTTCCTTGAGCCTGATTTAAGACAGTATCTTTTTTTTTTTTTTTTTAAGGGAGAGTCTAACTTTTATTTTTATTTATTTATTTTTTTTAATTAAATCTTTATTGTTCAGATTATTACATTTGTTCCTCTTTTTTCCCCCCATAACTCCCCTCCTCCCAGTTCCCGCCCCACCCTCGGCCCTCACTCCCCACCCACTGTCCTCATCCATAGGTGCACGATTTTTGTCCAGTCTCTTCCCGCATCTCCCACACCCCTTTCCCCCCCAAGAATAGTCAGTCCATTCCCTTTCTATGTCCCTGATTCTATTATGATCACCAGATTATTTATTCACTTGATTCTTAGATTCACTTGTTGATAGATGCATGTTTGTTGTTCATAATTTGTATCTTTACCTTTTTCTTCTTCTTCCTCTTCTTAAAGGATACCTTTCAGCATTTCATATAATGCTGGTTTGGTGGTGATGAACTCCTTTAGCTTTTCCTTATCTGTGAAGCTCTTTATCTGACCTTCAGTTCTGAATGATAGCTTTGCTGGATAAAGTAATCTTGGTTGTAGGTTTTTTGGCATTCATCACTTTGAATATTTCTTGCCATTCCCTTCTGGCCTGCAAAGTTTCTGTTGAGAAATCAGCTGACAGTCGTATGGATATTCCCTTGTAGGTAACTGAGTTTCTTTCTCTTGCTGCTTTTAAGATTCTCTCTTTGTCTTTTGCTCTTGGCATTTTAATTATGATGTGTTTTGGTGTGGTCCTCTTTGGATTCCTTTAGTTTGGGGTTCTCTCCGCTTCTTGGACCTGTAAGTCTATTTCTTTCACCAGGTGGGGGAAGTTTTCTGTCATTATTTCTTCAAATAGGTTTTCAATATCTTGGTCTCTCTCATCTTCTGGCACCCCTATAATTCTGATGTTGGTATGCTTGAAGCTGTCCCAGAGGCTCCTTACACTATCTTCATATTTTCGGATTCTTTTTTCATTTTGCTTTTCTGGTTGGGTGTTTTTTGCTTCTTCGCATTTCAAATCTTTGCCTTGATTCTTGCGCTCCTCTGGTCTGCTGTTGGGAGTCTGTATAGTATTCTTTATTTCAGTCTGTGTATGCTTAATTTCTAGTTGGTTCTTTATCATAACATCGAGGGTCTCATTAGATTTCTTGAGTATCTCACTACATTTATTGGCGGCTTCTAGACAGGTCTTAAGAGACCTTAAAAGTGTGGTTCTGAACTCAATATCCTCCATTGACAGTTTTGTCCTGTTTCTTTGTCTCCGCATTTTTTATGCTTTCTTGGTGCACCCCTAGTGGTCTTTGTGCGCAGTCTTGTTGTAGTTAAGCCTTGGTTGTTGTCAGCAATACCGGGGGTGATTTGATCTCCAGGCTAACTGGCTATGAGAGTCTAAGACAGTATCTTTTGACACCTTAATTCCTTTATCCTTGAGCATGCAAGCTAAAAATTTACAATGATGTTTTTGCCTTTTACTCGAATTCTTCCTCATTATAACCTGGCTGAAATAAAAGATGTCCCCATCCACTTACAGTTCGTGACTCTGAAGCTAGCACAGGCTTTGTGCGCAGTGAATTTCCCTACCTTTTTGGTGATCCTCCAGCCTTTCTGGTGAATTTCTTTTTTTCTTCATTTTTCACTCAGGCAAATCTTCTTCTCCAGGTCCTTTTCAAGGCACCAAAATGTGAAGCCGCATCCAGCAGCTAGGGTTCAGAATCTGAAGAAGAGACCATGCACAAATGAAAACACTAGACAATAAATATGAATTTAGAAGGCATGGAGGCTAGGCAGAAACTTCCCTCTAGACAAGAAGCTCCCTGAAGCCCTGGACCTGTCGGCTTTTATTCAATTTTAGATACACATCTTGCCCTCAATTAGGCAAGGCAGTCTGGTAGCAGACAAACTATCTCAAAGGTCAGTAAATATTAGTAAAGATTTACTTTGAGACTACTAGGTCAGGAAATTGCTTTGAGGCACCACTATCTCGACGGAACAATTGGTGCATAGCTTTAGCCCTTGCTAAAGCACAAGGTTCATCAGCCTTCTGAGTTCCTTGTTCCACTTTCATGATGGTGTTTGACAGTGGATGGCTTCCGGCATGAATGTACTATATATTTTGGCTTTTAGGTTACCATAAGACTTACATAAAATATTATGTAAGTTTATTTTACACTAATAACAATTTAACTCAATCATATGTATCCTTGTACTCCCCCCTTTTATGCTTTTGATGTCACCATTTGCATATTTTAAATTGTGTATCCATTAACAAATTGTTGAAGCTATAGTGATTTAAATTCTTTTATACTTTAATCCTTATACTAGTGCTAAGTAGTTATATCACCATACTACACTATTAGATTATTCTGAATCTGAGTATGTGCTTTCTTTTACCATTGTGTTGTATATTTTCATGTGTATCCATGATACTAACAAGTATCCTTTTGTTTCAGCTTGAAGAACTTTCAGAAGAAAGCAGTTCAGAAGAAATACTTTTTGGAGAGAACCAAGATGGCGGCATAGGTTAACGCCGGAGTTTGCTGCCTCGAACAACCACTTCAAAAGTGAAACTAAAAGACGGAACGGACATCACCCAGAACCACAGGAACGCTGGCTGAGTGGAAGTCCTACAACTAGGAGGAAAGAGAAACGCATACCGACACTCAGAGGAGGCGCAATGCTGAAGTCAAATACTGAGGTGCGGAGTGCATGCAGAGCGGGCTGGCGGGGGAGGGCGCGGTTGGCGTTTTCAATCGAGAGGGAGTCGCAGACTCTGAGCTCCAGATCCGGGCGAGTCTTTAGGGACCCTGACTCAAACGGGAGAAGCGGGACTGTCTGGCTTCGGTCGGAGCGAGTGCAGCTTTCTCTCCGAGGTTTGCAGCGGTTGCTGGGACTCAGAGAGGCAGAGCCCCTGGGGACAGGACTGAGAGCAGCCATAACTGCTCTCTCCGGCCCACTCTGTTTGACCCCATGCAACCCGCCCCGCCCAAGCCCTGCACAGAGGCATTTGCCAGATAGCCTCAGGCAAATGCCAGATTAGCACCTCCCTAGAGGACAGAAGTTCTCTCACTGCAGACACAGCTGACTCTCACAGCCACTTGGCCTGGAGGTCAAATCCCCCCTAGTATTAGCTACAACAATCAAGGCTTAACTACAAGACTGCCCACAAAGACCACTAGGGGGTGCACCAAGAAAGCATAACAAAATGCGAAGACAAAGAAACAGGACAAAATTGTCAATGGAAGATATAGAGTTCAGAACCAGACTTTTAAGGTCTCTCAAGAACTGTCTAGAAGCCGCCGATAAACTTAATGAGATCCTCAAGAAATCTAATGAGACCTTCGATGTTTTGATAAAGAACCAACTAGAAATTAAGCATACACAGACTGAAATAAAGAATACTATACAGACTCCCAACAGCAGACCAGAGGAGCGCAAGAATCAAGGCAAAGATTTGAAATGCGAAGAAGCAAAAAACACCCAACCAGAAAAGCAAAATGAAAAAAGAATCCGAAAATATGAAGATAGTGTAAGGAGCCTCTGGGACAGCTTCAAGCGTACCAACATCAGAATTATAGGGGTGCCAGAAGATGAGAGAGACCAAGATATTGAAAACCTATTTGAAGAAATAATGACAGAAAACTTCCCCCACCTGGTGAAAGAAATAGACTTACAGGTCCAAGAAATGGAGAGAACCCCAAACTAAAGGAATCCGAAGAGGACCACACCAAAACACATCATAATTAAAATGCCAAGAGCAAAAGACAAAGAGAGAATCTTAAAAGCAGCAAGAGAAAGAAACTCAGTTACCTACAAGGGAATACCCATACGACTGTCAGCTGATTTCTCAACAGAAACTTTGCAGGCCAGAAGGGAGTGGCAAGAAATATTCAAAGTGATGAATACCAAGAACCTACAACCAAGATTACTTTATCCAACAAAGCTATCATTCAGAATTGAAGGTCAGATAAAGAGCTTCACAGATAAGGAAAAGCTAAAGGAGTTCATCACTACCAAACCAGGATTATATGAAATGCTGAAAGGTATCCTTTAAGAAGAGGAAGAGGAAGAAAAAGGTAAAGATACAAATTATGAACAACAAATATGCACCTATCAACAAGTGAATCTAAGAATCAAGTGAATAAATAATCTGATGAACAGAATGAACTGGTGATTGTAATAGAATCAGGAACATAGAAAGGGAATGGACTGACTATTCTGGGGGGGAAAGGGGTGTGGGAGATGCGGGAAGAGACTGGACAAATATCGTGCACTTATGAATGAGGACAGTGGGTGGGGAGTGAGGGCCGAGGGTGGGGCGGGAACTGGGAGGAGGGGAGTTATGGGGGGGAAAAAGAGGAACAAATGTAATAATCTGAACAATAAAGATTTAATTTAAAAAAAAAAAAAGAACTTTCAGTAGCAGTTCTTGTAAGGCATGTTTAGTGGTGATAATTCCCTCAGCTTTTGCTTATTAGAGAAAGTATTTCACCTTCATTTCTGAAGGATAACTTGTCTTGGAAAAGTGTTTTTGGTTGGCCGTTTCTTTCCTTCAACACTAACATATCTCATTCTCCCCTGGCCTTCAATAACCCCAGAAATCCATTGTTGATTTTATGGGGATCCCCTTGTATGATAGATTTCTTTTCTTCCTGTGTTTATAATTTTAATATTGGAACATATTATTTGGGATTAAAATTTTGGAGTTACCTATTAGCTTCATGAACTTGAATGTCCAAATCTCTCCCTATATTGGGAAGTTGTCAGACCTTATTTCTAAAAAACAAACAAATAAACAAACAAAACACTTTGGAAATGTTTAGTATTTTTTTACGTTTATTTATTTATTTTTCAATTAGAGTTGACATTCAATACTAGTACCCCGATGCATGAAATTCGTGCACATTAAAAGGGAATTAATTGCCCTAACCAGTTTGGCTCAGTGGATAGAGCATCGGCCTATGGACTCAAGGGTCCCAGGTTCGATTCCGGTCAAGGGCATGTACCTTGGTTGCGGGCACATCCCTAGTAGGGAGTGTGCAGGAGGCAGCTGATCGATGTTTCTCCCTCATTGATGTTCTAACCCTCTATCCCTCTCCCTTCCTCTCTGTAAACAATAAATAAAATATATTTTTTAAAAAAGGAATTAATTAGCAGAGATATTTTAATATTGCTATTTGCCCTTTCTCTATAATAGAAGTGTGAGAGATGAAAGGAAATTAGTAAAATGTATATTAAAATAATATATAAATTTATTAATAAATAAACAGTAACAAAATGATATAACAACAGAGGCATGATATAAAAACGACAAAAACATGATATGAAAACAACAAAAACATGATATGAAAATGACAAAAACATGATATAACAACAACAGTGATGCAAACAATGACTGATAAAGTGATTAAACTTATTCTAATATCTCCCTGTACACCACATTAAGAGTGAAAACACTTTCAGAGTGCTTGACTAATTTCCCTTGTGATGAAGTACTTAGAACTTTAACTGTAACATCACATGCTCTTCAAACTTGAGAGAAAGCAACATATAACTGACTATGTGCAAAAATGGGTTCAGGTAGGAATATGCCTATTTTGTCTAGAGTTTGTCCTTGTGATTTATTAACAGTCATCACAAATGCTGGCATCACGGGAAACCATTGTCAAATCAATTTAAATGGGAGGCCAGTGTCAGATGGGGACAAATTAATTCTTGGAATCAGAACAGCCTCTCCCTCTGCAGATCCTGTTAATACTTCAGCTTCAATAATGTTAGGTCGTAATCTTTTGATAATAAATCTGGTACCATTACAAAGACCCCATTTACTATTGAGATTTCTCAATAGCATGATGATTGCACCCACTTTCAATTTTAATTTATAGCACAGCATCCCCGAAGGAGTAATACTATTAAGAAATTCGATGGGAAAATTTTCCTTTCAGCATCATCTGTGGAATCAATGGAATCATCACTCAAATATGTGTGAAAATCTCCATCGAGTATATCCAAATTTTCTTCATTTAATTTTTGAACATGCTCATTTTTTGGACAAAGAATTGCACATTTAGATATATTTTTAATATTATCTATAGCAGTGGTTCTCAACCTTGGCTGCACATTAGAATCACCTGGGAATCTTTTAAAAATCCTGATTCCTGGACCTCATCCTCCAGAAATTGTTTCTTTGTTATGGGGTGGGGCCACAACATTAGTAACAAAGAAACAGAATTAAAACTTTATTGTGGGGAGCCGCTACAGTGTTTTGGACAGGGCACAGTCCTCTCATTGCCAGGTGCAAGTCCCAGGGTGGAAGGCAGGGCCCTCCCAGCACAATTATAGCCAACAGCTGTAGTGGTAAGCTTGAACCTATGGTCCGAACACGTGGTCCCACTGTGCCTGAGTGATGTAGGCTTGATAGAGTTCAGGTGCATGTAGTTGAGTAGGATTGAAACCCAGGAGAATGTTGTAAACACCTTACTTTGCCTCGTAACATCTGCTATAAAATAAAGGCATGGCGCTGTAGCCGGCTTGGCTCAGTGGATAGAGCGTCAGCCTTCAGACTGAAGGGTCCCAGGTTCAATTCCGGCCAAGGGCTCATGCCTGGGTTTCGGGCTCAATTCCCAGTAGGGAGTGTGCAGGAGGCAGCCAATCAATGATTCTCTCTCATCATTGATGTTTCTATCTCTCCTTCTCCCTTCCTCTCTGAAATCAATAAAGAAATATATTTTAAAAGTAAATAAAAAATAAAGGCATGGCTGTGGGCGTGGTTGCTGTCTCTCAGAGAAAGAGCGTCCCACAGAGACCTGGCTTTCATTCTCTTGTCTGTCTTTTCTAAGCCTTTCAGCCACCCCCACTCAGGTTCACCCCTGGCCATGCTGGTGCGTGGCACACTTTAGAAGGATCTGCCTCCATGCTCCCAGGGTGGGTTTCTGCCTCAAACCCCGCCCTTACAGGAAACAGCTCCAGAAAATAGCTTGGGGGAGGGCACAGCAGTTGCCAAGACAACCCCTGCAGGACTGACTTCCTTCCACTTGGTCTCGGCGGTTCTTCTGGATGTGATGAACACTACCCATGGTTTTTATATAAGTAGATTATATTAGTTTCAGGTGTACAGCATAGTGGTTAGACATTTATATTACTTATGAGTGTTTCTTCCAATAAATCTAGTATCCACCTGGCACCTGTAACTGCCAATTTGTACTTCTTAATCCCTTCACCTTTCTTAACCATCCTACATGCCTCCCATCTGGCAACCATTTGTTCTCTGTATTTATGAGTTGGTTTCTATTTCGTTTGTTCATTTATCTTTGTTTTTTAGATTACACATGTAACTGAAATCATATATTTGTATTTTTCTATCTCTGTCTGACTCATTTTATTTAGCATAATACTCTCTAGATCCACCCATGATGTCACAAATGGTTAAGATTTCATTCTTTTTATGGCCAAGTAATATTCCATTGTATATACAGTGGGGCCTTGACTTACGAGTGTCCCAACTAACGAGTTTTTTGAGATACGAGCCGTCTCTCAGCCAATTTTTTGCTTTGAGTTGCGAGCTAAAATTCAGGCTGAGCCAGCTTCAGATACCCCACCGCTAGTTGGCGCAGCGAATGTCACAGTGAACGCCACGTGTCTCACTCGTTCACTTTTTGATTTGACATACGAGTAATTTGAGTTACGAGCTCCATCACAGAATGAATTAAACTCATAAGTCAAGGCCCCATTGTATGTACCACCTCTTCTTTATCCAATCCTCTATCAATGGACACTTAGATTGCTTCCATATCTTGTCTATTGTAAACAATGCTGCGGTGAACATAGGGATAAATATTTCTTTTCAAATTAGTATTTTGGATTTCTTCAGATAAATACCCAGAAGTGGGATTGCTGGGTCATATGGTAGTTCTATTTCTAAAATTTTGAGGAATCTCCATACTGTTTTCCATAGTGGCTGCACTAATTTGAATCCCGTCAATAGTATACAAATGTTCTTTTTTTCTCCGTGGCCTCACCAGCCCTTGTTGTTTGTTGATTTATTGATGATAGCCATTCTGAGAGGTGTGAGGTGATATCTCATTGTGGTTTGAATGGGCATTTCTCTGATGATAAGTGACCTTTAACATCTTTTCATATGTCTATTGGCCATCTGTATGTCCTCTTAGTAGAAGTGTCTATTCAGGTCCTCTGCCTATTTTTTAATCGGATTGTTCATTTTGTTGGTGTTAAGTTGTATGACTTCTTTATACATATTGGATATTAACACCTTATTGGGTGTATCATTGGTGATTTCTTCTCCCATCCAATAGGTTGTCCTTTTGTTTGTTCATGAATCCCTTTGCTCTGCAAATACCATTTAGTTTTCTTTTCTTTTTTTTAAAGAAAATCACATCTTTTTAAAATTCCTGACACTACTACAAATGTCACCCATTTCTCCCCTTTTGTCCTCCTCCACCAAGATGCCACCTCACTCCAGGTCTTTACCACATTATTGTCTATGCCCATGGGCAATGCATACATGCATATATATTCTTTGGTTAATTTCTTATAGACTCCATCCTGAGATCAGTCAGTCTGTTCCATGTATCCATGCCTCTGGTCCTATTTTGTTCGTCTATTTTGTTCATTAGATTACATATATAAGTGAAATCATGTGATATTTGTCTTTCTCTGACTGGCTTATTTAGCTTAGCATAATAATCTCCAGGTCTATACATGCTGTCTCAAATGGTAAGAGTTTTTCTATCTTTACAGCCGCAAGGTATTCCATTGTCTAAGAATACCACAGCTTCTGTCCCCACTCATCTACTGATGGGGCAATAGGGCTTTTTCCAGATCTTAGCTATTGTAATTAATGCTACCATGAACATAGGGGTGCACATATATTTTCTGATTGGTGTTTCTTAGGATATATTCCCAGAAGTGGAATAGCTACATCAAATGGCAGTTCCTTTAAAAAAAATTTTTTTGTTAATCTTCACCAGAGGATTTTTTTTCATTGATTTTTAGAGAGAGTGGAAGGGAGGGAGAAAGGAAAGGAGGGAGAGGGAGAGAGAGAGAGAGAGAGAGAGAGAGAGAGAGAGAGAGAGAGAGAGATTCATGTGAGAGTTACACATTAATTGGTTGCCTCCCACATGCAGCCTGACTGGACTGGGAATCAAACATGCAACCCAGGTATGTAACCTTGATCGAGAATCGAACCAACCACTCTTCAGTGCTCTGGCTGATGGTCTAACCGCCGAGAAATACTGGCAGTTCCATTTTTAATTTTTTGAGGAAACACCATACTTGTATTCCACACTGAGTGCATCAATCTGCATTCCCACCAGCAGTGCACGAGGGTTTCTTTTTCTCCACATCCTCACCAGCACTTGTTGATCTATTGATGGTAGCCATTTTGGCATTTGTGAAATGGTACCTCATTGTCATTTTAATTTGCATCTCTCTGATGATTAGTGATGTTGAGCATTTTTTATATGTCTATTGGCCATCTATATGTCCTCTTTGGAGAAGTGTCTATTAAAGTCCTAGGCCCATTTTTTTAACTGGATTGCTGGTCTTCCTAGTGTTTTGTTCTTTAGATATTTCAGAAATTAACCCCTTATCAGATATATCATTAGTGAATATGTTCTCCCATACAATGTATTCCCTTTTCATTTTGTTGATGGTTTCTTTTAGTGTACAGAAGATTTTTAGTTTGATGTAGTCCCATTTGTTTATATTTTACTTTGTTTCCCTTGCCCTAGGAGACGTATTAGCAAAAAATATTGTTACATGAGATGTCTGAGGTTTTACTGCCTGTTTTCTTCTAGGATTTTTTTTATGATTTTGCCACTTACTTTTAAGTTTTTTAATTTATTCTTGTGTGAGATGTACGTTGGTGGTCTAGTTTCAAATTTTTTGCATGTATATGCCCAATTTTCCCAGCACCATTTATTGAAGAGACTGTCTTTACTCCATTAAATGCTCTTGTCTACTTTGTGAAATATGAATTGACCATAATGGCCTGAGTTGGTTTCTGAGCTCTCTGTTCAGTTCCATTGATCCAAATGTTTGTTCTTATGCCAGTACGAGGCTGTTTTGATTGCAATGGCTTTGTAGTATAATTTATTTTTTATTTTTATTTCTTTTATTGTATAAAGTATTACAAAGGGTATTACATATGTGTCCTTTCTCCCCCACCCCCGCCCTTGACAGTCCCCTGGCCTCCCCTACCCCCCAGTGTCTTATGTCCATTGGTTATGCTTATATGCATGCATACAAGTCCTTCGGTTGATCTCTTGCCCCCCTCCCTCTTGCCCCCCAACCCTCCCTGGCCTTCCCGCTGCAGTTTGACAATCTGTTTGAGGCAGCTCTGCCTCTGTATCTGTTATTGTTCAAAAGTTTATAATGGTCTCTATTATCCATGAATGAGTGAGATCATGTGGTATTTTTCCTTCATTGACTGGCTTATTTCACTTAGCATAATGCTCTCCAGTTCCATCCATGACGTTGCAAATGGTAAGAGTTCCTTCCTTTTTAGAGCAGCATAGTATTCCATCGTGTAGATGTACCACAGTTTTCTAATCCATTCATCTACTGATGGGCACTTAGGCTGTTTCCAGATCTTAGCTATGGTGAATTCTGCTGCTATGAACATAGGGATGCATATATCCTTTCTGACTGGTGTTTCTGGTTTCTTGGGATATATTGCTAGAAGTGGGATCACAGGGTCAAATGGGAGTTCCATTTTCAGTTTTTGAGGAAACTCCATACTGTCTTCCATAGTGGCTGCACCAGTCTGCATTCCCACCAGCAGTGCAAAACTGTTCGTTTTCCTCCACATCCTCTCCAGCACTTGTCGTTTGTTGATTTGTTGATGATAGCCAGTCTGAAAGGTGTGAGATGGTACCTCACTGTTGTTTTGATTTGCAAAACAAATCATCTCTCAGATGATTAGTGACTTTGAGCATGTTTTCATATGTCTCTTGGCTTTCTGAATGTCCTCTTGTGAAAGGTGTCTATTTAGGTCCTTTGCCCATTTTTTGATTGGATTGTTTATCTTCCTTTTGTTAAGTTGTATGAGTTCCCTATAAATTTTGGAGATTAGACCCTTATCAGATATGACATTGGCAAATATGTTTTCCCACGCAGTGGGCTTTCTTGTTTTGTTGATGGTTTCTTTTGCTGTGCAGAAGCTTTTTATTTTGATGTAGTCCCATTTGTTCATTTTCTCTTTAGTTTCGAGTGCCCTAGGAGCTGTATCAGTGAAGAAACTGCTTCAGCATATGTCTGAGATTTTGTTGCCTTTGGATTCCTCTAGAATTTTCATGGTTTCCTGTCATACATTTAAGTCCTTTATTCATTTTGAGTTTATTTTTGTGTATGGTTTAAGTTGTTGGTCTAGTTTCATTTTCTTGCATGTATCTGTCCAATTTTCCCAACACCATTTATTGAAGAGACTATCTGGGTTCCATTGTATGTTCTTGCCTCCTTTGTCAAATATTAATTGAGCATATTTGTTTGGGCCAATTTCTGGGCTCTCTATTCTATTCCATTGATCTATATGTCTGTTCTTGTGCCTGACCCAGGCAGTTTTGAGAACAGTGGCTTTGTAATACAGCTTGATATCTGGTATTGAGATCCCACCTACTTTGTTCTTTCTCAGGATCGCTGCAGCTATTCGGGGTCTTTTTTTATTCCAGATGAATTTTTGGAGAGTTAGTTCTAGATCTGTGAAGTATGCCGTCAGTATTTTAATGGGAAGTGCGTTGAATTTATAGAGTGCTTTGGGTAGTATGGACATTTTAATGATGTTGATTCTACCAATCCACGAACACTGTATGTTGTTCCATCTGTTTATGTCTTCCTCTATCTCTTTTTTCAACGTCCTGTAGTTTTCTGAGTAGAGGTCTTTTACCTCTTTAGTTAAGTTTATTCCTAGGTAGCTTAATTTTTTTTGGTGCGATGGTAAATGGGATTGTTTTTATAATCTCTCTTTCTAGAAGTTCACTATTGGTGTATAGAAATGCCTCAGATTTCTTAGGGTTAATTTTGTATCCTGCTACATTGCCAAATTCATGTGTTAATCTAGTAGCTTTTTGATGGAGCCTCTAGGATTTTGAATGTATAATATCATGTCGTCTGCAAATAAGGACAGTTTTACTTCCTCTTTTCCAATTTGGATGCCTTTTATTTCTTCTTCTTGACTAATTGCAATGGCTAATACTTCCAGTACTATGTTGAACAGGAGTGGTGAGAGTGTGCATCCCTGTCTTGTTCCTGTTCTTAGGGGAAATGGTGTTAGTTTTTGTCCATTGAGTATGATGTTGGCTGTGGGTTTGTCATATATGGCTTTTATTATGTTGAGGTATGATCCTTCTACTCCCGCCTTGCTGAGAGTTTTTATCAAAAATGGGTGTTGGATTTTGTCAAATGCTTTTTCTGCATCAATTGATATGACCATGTAAAGTTTTTTTCTTTTAATTTGTTTATGTGATGTATCAAGTTTATTGATTTGCAGATATTGTACTATCCTTGCATCCCTTGGATAAATCCTACTTGGTCGTGGTGTGTGATCTTTCTGATGTACTGCTGGATCCGATGTGCTAAGATTTTGTTGAGGATTTTGGCATCTATGTTCATGAGGGATATTGGCCTATAATTCTCTTTCATTGGGTTGTTTTTACCTGGCTTTGGGATTAGGGTGATGCTGGCTTCATAGAATGAGCTTGGAAGTGTTCCTTCCTCTTGAATTTTTTGTAGTAGTCTGAGGAGGATAGGTTTTAGTTCTTCCTTGAATGTTTGGTAAAACTCCCCTGTGAAGCCATCTGGTCCTGGGCTTTTGTTTCCTGGGAGCCTTTTAATGACTGCTTCAATTTCTTCCATAGTTATTGGCCTATTTAGATTTTTAGATTCTTCCTGATTGCGTTTTGGAATGTTGCATTTTTCTAGGAATTTTTCCATTTCCTCCAGGTTGTCTAGTTTGTTGGAGTAGAGCTTTCCATAGTATTTTTTAACAATCATTTTTATTTCTGTGGGGTCTGTTGTTATTTCGCCTCTATAGTTTCTGATTTTGTTTATTTGGGTCCTCTCTCTTTGCTTCTTGGTGAGTCTGGCTAGAGGTTTGTCAATCTTGTTTATCCTTTCAAAGAACCAGCTCTTGGTTTCATTGATTTTCTGTATTGTTTTTCTGGTCTCTATGTCATTTATTTCTGCTCTAATCTTTATTATCTCCTTCCTTCTGCTCACTCTGGGGTTTTCTTGTTGCTCTCTTTCTAATTCTTTGAGTTGTAGAGTTAGATGATTTACTACCATTTTTTCTTGTTTGTTGAGATAGGCCTGTAGAGCTATAAACTTCCCTCTCAGGACTGCTTTCGTTGTGTCCCATAGGTTTTGAATTGTTGTGTTTTCATTGTGATTAGTTTCCAGGATGTTTTGAATTTCTTCTTTGATATCATTGGTAACCCAATCAATATTTAATAAGATGCTATTCAGCTTCCAAGTGGTTGAGTATTTTGGGTCGTTTTTATTGTAGTTTATTTCTAATATTATGCCATCGTGGTCTGAGAAGATGCTTTTTATGATTTCAATCTTCTTGAATTTGGGGAGACTTTGCTTGTGACCCAATATGTGGTCTATTTTTGAATCTGTCCCATGAGCACTAGAGTAGAATGTATATTCCACGGCTTTGGGGTGAAGTGTTCTGAAGATGTGTATTAAGTCCTCCTGATCTAGTGAGACATTTAGGATTGCTATTTCCTTGCTGATTGTCTAGAGGACTTATCCAGTGCTGTCAGTGGTGTACTAAAGTCCCCTACTATGATTGTATTGTTGTTGATCTCTCCTTTGATATCTTCCAGGAGTTTTTTTATGAATTTGGGTGCTCCTGCAATGGGTGCATATATGTTTACCAGGGTTATATCTTCTTGTTGTATTGATCCCTTTAGCATTATGAAGTGGCCTTCCTTATCTCTTGTTATGGCCTTCACTTTGAGGTCTATATTGTCCAATATAAGTATTGCTACCCCAGCTTTCTTTTCCTTTCCATTTGCCTGAAAGATATTTTTTCCATCCTTTCACTTTCATTCTGTGTGAGTCCCTTCTAATGAGGTGGGTCTCTTGTAGACAGCAAATGTATGGGTCATGTTTTTTTTATCCATTCAGCCACTCAATGTCTTTAGATTGGAGCATTTAGTCCGTATACTTTTAAAGTTATTATTGAAAGGTACTTGTTTGTAGCCATTTCTTTTTTTGTGTGGCTGTTTTCTTTCTGAGCTTTTTATTTCTTCTTTTTACACCAATCCCTTTAGCATTTCTTGCATTGCTGGCTGGGTGGTGATAAACTCCCTTAGCCTTTTTTTGTCTGTGAAGCTTCTTATTTCCCCTTCAATTTTGAATAATAGCCTTGCTGGATAGAGTATTCTTGGATTCAGTCCTTTGGTTTGCATCCCTTTTTAAATTTCCGTCATTCTTTTCTTGCCTGATGTGTTTCTGTTGAGAAATCATTTGATAATCTAATGGAAGATCCCTTGTATATAACTCTCCGTCTCTCTCTTGCAGCCATTAATATTCTCTCTTTGTCCTGAACATTTGCAATGGTAATTATGATGTGTCTTGGTGTGGGTCTTTTCGGGTTCACCTTGTTTGGGACTCTCTGGGCTTGTGTGACTTTTTTCTTCCCCACCTCAGGGAAGTTTTCTGATATTATTTATTCGAATAGGTTTTCTAATCCTTATTCATCTTTCTGTTGTTCTGGCACCCATATTATTCGTATGTTGTTTCGTTTCATGTTGTCCCAAAGCTCCCTTAGGCTCTCTTACTGTCTTTTAATTTTTTTCTCCAATTCCAGTACATTTTGGGGGTGTTTTGGTTCTTTGTATTCTAATTCACTAATTTGGTCCTCCGCTTTTCCTAGTCTACTGTTGATACTTTCAATGGTGTTTTTTATTGCAGCTATATTGCTCTTCATTTCTTCTTGGTTCTTAGTTAAGTTGTTGATTTTTTCATCTGTTTCTTCTAGCTTCTTTCATATGTTATTGATTTTTTCATCTGTTTCTTCTTGCTTCTTGCAGAAGTTGTTGATTTTTTCCTCCGTTGGGTTTATGCACTCTAGTACCCTTATTCTGAATTCTTTTTCTGTCATGTTGCATGCCTCTGTGTCACTTAGCTGCTTTTCTGTAGAGTCTTCCTTTCCTTTCTTTTGGGGGTTTCTTTGTCTACCCATGTTTGATCTCACTGACATATCTAGACCTTGAGTCATTCAGTGACTGCTCCCTGGGTGGCAGTGGCTCCTTGGGCTGTGGTTGGTCCTCGGGCAGTTGCAGTAGCAGCTGCTCCTCAGTTGGCAGGAGCTCCTCTGCTGTGTGCTGTTCACAGCTGTGGTGGCTCTTCTGGCTGGTGGGGGGAGGCTTCACGTACAGCTGCTGTTCCTCAGACAGAGGGTGTGGTGCTCAGGAGGCTGCTGTTGCTTGGATCTGCTGCGTTGATTTAAAGGCACAAAATACAACACAACAAGGCACCACGTACCTGGCACTAAACACAAATATATTCACGATATTAATAACCCCAAATATAGGTGACCACCTGAATTAAGAGAATTAGGGGATATGGAAGAAAGAAGAGAAAAAGATAAAAGTCAAAAAAGAAAAGAAAAGAAAAGTAGGCGGGGAAAGGAGTGCAAAAATGAAATTGGGAAAAAGGAGGGGGAAAGAAAAAAAAAGAGTGAAAAGAGAGAATGAAGTAGAAGAGGGGAAGAGACTATGTATATGAGGAGAAAACTCCTATAGAACTGCCACTAATCCCAACAAATTCCAGCAACAGCTCCCTGGAGATGAATGCAAACTAGAAACAACCAATAATATCAAGAGAGGCAAGGGAAAACAGAAGCACAAAAATAACCCAGTGGGGGGGGGCGTGGAGTGAGGGGAAAAACCAGCAGAAAAAAATAAAAAGAAAAAGCAAAACAGTCTCACAACCAGTCCTAACACACACACACACACACACACACACACACACACACACACAAACAAACAAACAGCAACAACAACAACAACAAAAATATACTCAACAATCAAGCAAACAGGAACAAAACAATAGAAAGATAAAAGAAGGAAAAAAAATTTTGGATAGTGAAGAAAGATAAGGGATATGTGTACAAGGATTTGGAGCAGTGGATTGGAAATAGGATATATAAGTAGGGTGAAATTTTGACAGGAGGTAAACGTAGGGAATAGGGAAAATCTAAAGCAGGAATAGGGTAAGAGAAACAGGACAACAAAAGGGGAAACGTGAGGGAGAGGGTTTTAGCATAGAGGTAAAATTGAGGTAGGGAAAATTGATGCTAAAGGAAGGATGAAAATAGAATGGAGAACACTAATCCGAAAATAAAATAAAGAGAAAATAAAATGGCACTTTAAAAAATGGTAAAATGGTAGCAGTAATAATACTGGTTAAAAATAAAAATGTAGTAATTAAAAGGGTAAAATCAGGTGATGGAAAAAGAAGAAAAAAAATTGGTTTCTTAGTTAAAAGTTGAAAAAAGAAAAAAAAATTTGCAGTAGTGAAGGTCCTTCGGTTCTTCTACTCATCAGTCTGGCTCGCCTTAGTCCTGCCAGGTATTCAGGCGAGTGTTGAATTTCCCTGCGATACACTGTTCGTCCGTGTCATAAACCACAGTCCTGATTTTAAAGCAGGTCGTATTTGTGTCCCAGACTGCCTTAATTTGTGTTTAGCTAAGAGTCAGTTTGTGGCTCAGCCTCTGGGTGGCAGTGTTTTTGGGTTGGCCTCTGAGGCTATAGGGCCTCTCTGTCCAGTAGCTTGGGTTTATCATCTCTATTGCATTTAAAACTGGTTTGGGGAGGTCCACTGCCCAGAGCTGGTTCCATAATCGTACCCGCTCTGTGTTGTTGCTGGGATTGAAAATCCCTCTAGAGGCCGGACCCTGTTAACTCCCAGGGACTAATCAGATTATTTTAATCCTTCATCTTGTTCAGGGTGGAATCTGGGTGTGGCTGTGCTCCTTGCCTGGGGGCTAGGTGGAGGAGTCCCATCCTCCAGAGAGAATGGCTGCCCCGATCCTGGGCCCAGGGGTGTCTCAGCACTCAATTCACTGGCACCTCTCCCGGCCCCCCCTCTCTCCTCAGCCTCTCCCCAGATTCCACTCATCCGCACCTTCTCCCTCTCTTCAGCACAGGTGAGTGTCTGTATCCGAAATGTCTTATGAACAGGATTCAGTGAAAACAAACAAACAAACGCAGGCCGTGGAAACGGGGAAGGCTGAGTCTCTGTAAGCTCTTCTCTTCCCGGCACTGCATGCTCTGGTCAGCTCTTCAGGCTGCCCCCTTTAGGCTCAGTCCTCTGTGATCAAAGAACCCAGATCTCAAATCCCCCGGCTCCAGGAATCCCTCGGATCTCCTTTCCCCAGTCAGGCGCTGTGCCTGTTCCAAGGGACGGCTGTCTGCCACGCGGTCTCCTTCCGACCCTCTGGGCTCAGAGGTCTGGCAAACTTTCCTGCCCAGATCCCTGGTTTTTTTTACCTTTCCAGGGAAGTTCTGCCCTTCCCAGCTGCAAACCGTCTCACCAGCTGAGTAATTTCGCCAATTCGTGGTGGGTGTTATTAGTTTCAGCTGCTTACTCCATTTGCTCCAGGACACGACCTGGGACTCATCTGCCTATATCGCCGCCATCTTCGGACTCCTCTCTTTGTAGTATAATTTGATATTTGATATTGTAACCGCTCCAACATTGTTTTTCTTTTTCAAGATTGCTGTGGCTATTCAGGGACTTTTTTGGTTCCATATACATTTTTGGACATTTGTCCTAGATCTGTGAGATTTATTGTAGGTGTTTTAATAGGGATTGCATTGAATGTATAGATTGCTTTGGGTAGTATGGACATTTTAATGATGTTAATTATACCAATCCATGAACACAGTATATGCTTACACTTGTTTGCATCTTCCTCTATTTTTAAAAAAATGTCTTATAGTTTTCTGAATACAGGTTTTTTACCTCTTTGGTTAAGTTTATTCCTAGGTACCTTATTTTTTGTTTGATATGGTAAATGGCTACTTACTTTCTCATTCTGAGAGTTCATTATTAGTGTATAAAAATGCCATCACTCTTCTGGATATTAATTTTGTCCAATCAATTTAATAAATATTAAAAAATAAAATAAAAACTATATTCTGCTCCTCTGCAGAATTCTTTTAATAAATCTAGTAGTTTTATGGTGGAAGCTTTAGTGTTTTTTATATATAATATCATATCACCTGCAAATGATAACAGTTTTACTGCCTCATTTCCAATTTGGATGCCTTTTATTTCTTCTTCTTGTTGTTTGATTGCTGTAGCTAGGACTTCCAGTACTATGTTGAATAGGAGTAGCGAA